>NC_139719.1:13587682-13590892 GCF_964188405.1 Protomyctophum parallelum
TCTTTGCACACTTCTCAGATCCATGGAGCGCGCGCCGCGGACCGCGTGGACCCCTGCCTCCTCCTCACTCCGGGGTTATCATCACAGGCCCGTCACAGTTATTATTATCCATAACGTTGCTGTGTCGGGGGGCAGAAACGTCTCATCTGAGTCATCTCCATATTTTAACTTTGACGTTTTTTTTTGTTGTAAATTAACGCTCTTAGTGTTGTTTTTGGCAGCTGTTAGCTTGTAGATTGTCTATTTTGCAGCATGCAACTAATTGTAAAATTACTTATACTGGATATCTTGTCCACTAGTCCCTTCCTAACATTTTAGTCTAGTTTTTGTTTGTTGGGGAAATTGTCAATATATCTAGTCTTAGTTTTAGTCATCATAGCTTAGTTTCCATTTAGTTTTCATCAGCGTTTTTCCAGCCGACGAACATGTTTTCACCTTAGTTTTAGTCGACAAAATCAACACCGACGTGAGGTTTCCGAGTACCAGTTCCAACCCCGACAAAGACGACAATCGTCCGATCGCAGTTATTTTTTTGCATAATCATCATAATCATCATATGTCCTATAATGCATTATAGACATAATAAGGCATTGTAATCTGCTCATAACAGTGCATAATTAATTAGTTATCAAAACGAATTAATAATCATAAGCCTCTACGCACCCGCCGCCACTGCCTGGAGTGTGGAGCCAGAGCCAGCAGAATACACAAAAGTAAAGCAGAGAAGAGCCGTTATCCGGCCACATGACCCGGAAGTGATAATCGTCCATTTTCAAGCCAGGGTCTCAGGGCCGTGTTCTAGCGATTCAATGAACTATTAATATGGTAACTGGGATATTGAATGAATGTTTTATTAAGCTCCCAACATCGTACTTTACCCCTATTCTGAGCACTAAGTCTGCGTGTGCGCACATGTACGTTGATTTGGGATTTCAGCTGCTTCTGCCAAAATATTCGTATTAATTCTGGATTGATGCTCTTTTATCAAATCTCATGTTCTCGAGTTTGGCAAAGGATGGTTTAATAGCTAAACACGAGATATCTCGTGATTGGCATGGATTGTGTTCATAATATTTCATAATTGCTGGACACTCCTAGACATTGTGTGAAGCCATAAGCGGTCATTGTGTGCGCTTTAACCCATTTAAACCTGAGGACGATAAAATAAAATAAAGTCTTCTGAATCCTGACAGTTTTCTGAAAAGTCCTATGTTTCTATATCAATGGTTCTCAAACTACTGTATTTCATGTCAAGGACCCAAAAATATATGCAATTGGCCACCGACCCCCATCTGAAAATATGTTGTTCCAGAGACCCTCCCCCGGCTCCCAGAAGTAAAGAACAAGTTCACTGTGAAAGAATATATATTCAAAAAGTTGAGCCACATTTTCAGGATTTTTCAAAAAATAGCAGATCTACAAGCTCGTAGCGTGCTATGAGCTTGTTTTGTGTTGTCCTAGCATAATTCGTATGGCATTTATGTTACTTTACTTAAAGCACCCAATCACACTATAATACATTGTAACAGTGATTAATAATGCATGTTTGATTATTATCACAACATACTATTCACCAGATCACTTTTACTTGGGTCGCACAGGCAATCCTGTGTGCTCCTGATACCAACTCACTCACTACCACACACCATAATATTCATGACATCAAGATCTCAATAAACACCAAGTAAACAAACTACATGCCCTGGGAAGAAGTTGTAAGACCACTTAAGCGCTCGAAATGCTGCAGTCTAAAGGGGTGAACGCACGAGAGAAACAACTAGAAACAGGAGAGCCGAGACTACAATCGATGAGGTCATCATTCAAGACAAGAGGTCTGGGGCTGCTCCGGTGAGAATGAATGGCAGAGACGTTGGTTGTTGTTGAGCGTTGGGCTTTTAATCCCACAAGTGATTTTCCATCTACGCAACGAGAGCAGAGCTCTTATTCAGGACCGACGCTGCTACTGTGAGTTACACTTCACCCGGGGGAGAGAGATAGATACACTTCCAAATGTATTCACAAAAGTTACTTTTGTTTAATTTATGACTGGGGCGCAGCAGCACCATAAAGTGTCCCAGATTAATGTCTTGCATAACCTGGTTCTTTGCTTTTGGAAGCCACTCGATCCAGTTCACAAATATGGATTAGACTGCCCAAAATAACTCTTCTATTGGGTTGTTTCTTTGTTTGTTTGTTTAACTGGTGTGTTTCCCCCCTTTAAGAAAACGTTTGGGCAAAACAAAAGCAACTGCCCTTGCATGAGGATAATTCAAAATGGTTAAAACCCAAATTACACTTTAATTACACTTTAAGTGTAATGAATAAAACAATATATAACTTGTTGCAAGTTGCAACCAGCTATAGTGACAGCATCAAGACAATGGTGAATTCCTTTGTCTATTTATTTTTGTCTCACTTACTTGACCACAATATTGTATTTTGTGTGAATTTTCCCAGTAACTGCCCATTCCTACCCCAAAAGCCCTGAGGCATAATTATTTCCAAGCGAGGCCATGCAGACAGGGATGAGGAGCAGTGTTGATTTCATTGACTAATATGACAAAAAAGGTTTGTTGACTACCTTTTTACACAGATGAAAACTAAATGGAAACTAAATGAAAACTAATCTATGATGACTAAAACTAAGACTAAATATATTGACAATTTCATCTCAACAAATAAAAACTAGACTAAAATGTTAGGAAGGGAAATAGTGGACAAGAGATCCAGTGTAAGTCATTTTACACTTGGTTGCACTGCGATGCGTTGTGAGCTTGTAGATCTGCTATTTTCAGCAAGTGTAAAATCAGTCATTACGACGGCATCAAGGCCCGCCAAAATATATTTTTAGTAGTCGACTAAAAATAGTCGAAAAAAAGGTGACTAAAATCATGTGACTACAACTACCGGTATATGGAAAACTATTCAAGTTCTATAGCCGCCCCACTTCCGAAACGGGTAGAGAAATGAGTGTTACCATGTGGGGGTATCTGGGGGTCCCCGGGAGGGTCCCCGGGACATCCAGACCCCCAGAAACGCACCCAGGGGGCCGGGCCGATTCTGGCTAGCCGCGCCACGTCCGAAACGGTTGAGAAATGACAGAGTTACCGTGTGGGGATCACTCTACTGTACCCTCTACTGTACTGGCACAGGTGCGTGAAAAACAACCACGCTATTTTCGTGCTCATACCCAGGCACCCACCCAGCCAC
>NC_139719.1:13591092-13806092 GCF_964188405.1 Protomyctophum parallelum
AGTATAGATGGAAAGTAGGCTGTAAAGTTTGCATATTTCATAAAGCTACTTGTGTAGCCTTTCTTTCACATGCAGCTAAAACACATGCAGCGGTAATAAAACCATTAATTACCACAGGTTGTTCCCAAACTTTTTCATGTCAAGGACCCCCAAAAATGATACTCATTAGCCCGCGGACCCCCCATTGAAAATATATGCCATGGACGGTGGACGCCCCATAACAGCTCTAGCATTGATTTTCAGCCATTTTTTTCGGCCCCCGGATTGACGTGAATTAGGCTACGGTCCCCCATTTAATGGCATTTCAATCTCTGGGACACCAATTTAGATTGTAAAATCAATATTAATTTTACTCTGAGAGTGTACAAATGGAACAAAATGGACCTGTTAGGGTCCATTTGGTTCCATTTGTAGGATAGGGGTAGGGGTCCATTTGGTCCATTTGGTTCTTAATTATCATTTAGCTGGGGACCCCCTGGAACTCTCTCAACTTTGGGAACCACTGAATTACAACACAGAACTGTAATAATAACACATTCATTACATGGTAAATGGTGCATTTATAGCACCTTTATCCAAGGCGCTTTACATAGATTGTGCATTACATTACATTACATTCACCCAGTCACACACACATATATTCATTCATACACCGATGGCGGCGGAAACCATGCAGGGCACCAACCAGCATATCAGGAGCTCAAGGTCTTGCTCAAGGAGACTTCGACACTAACTCTGGGGGAGCCCAGGCTCGAACTGGCAACCTTGCGGTTACCATCCAGCCACTCTACCCCTTATCCACCGCTCCCACGGTAACAACTTCTGAGAGTGTACAGATTGAACCAACACCAAGTTAACTTATATGAGTGTGCAAATAGACCGTCTGTAAACTCAGAGCAAAGCGAGTGTGCAAAGGGAAGAAGGAGTTCAAGGAACCAAATGGGAGTCCATTTGCACAGATAATGCTCTCAAAAGTTAAATTAACACCCTTTCCAATAATAAAGATATTATAGACATCATTCACTCACTCACCAGATGCAGTGGTGGAAAGTAACTAAGTACATTTGCTTAAGTACTGTACTTTGAGGTATCTGTGCTTTAGTATTTCCAATTTCCAGTATAGCCTACATCTCAGATCCAAATATTGTACTTACTACTTTGACTCCACTACATACATTTGAAAACTTTTGTTATATTACTACTACAGTAGTTACTTTATAATAGCAGATATCTGCTATTTTTAAAAGATTTGTATACATTTGGAAATGGGAAATGGGACATTCGGCTTAATGAGTACATTTTGAATTCCGGACTTTTACTTGATCGTAAGTTGTGCAAGTATTTCTACATTGCAGTATTGATACTTTTACTTAAGTAAAGTAAGACATTTTTCCCACCAATGCTTTCCAATAAGTAGGTTATTACAGACATGTCATTCATCCATCCATCCATTCATTCATCCACTCACTCACCAGACGGGTGATGAGGATGAGGATGATGATGGTGATGATGATGGTGATGATCCACCCCCGGGGGCCCTCCGGGGTGGTTCAGGAGCACGGCGGGGTTCAGGTGCGGGTGGGTCTTCTCCAGGGCGGCGCACAGCTCGGGGAAGCGGTCCCTGTCCTGGGCCTGGAGGAGCATCTTCAGCAGGAGGTCCACCTTCACCTTGTCCTCGCCCCCCGGCCCCGGGGGACCCCCTCCAGGACCCCCACCACCACCCTCCGACTCCAGCTGGTAGCGCTCGGCCGGGCTCAGGGCGCCGGAGTGGGCCAGCACCTCCACCAGGCGCCCGGGGTCCGTGATCTGCTCCACCAAGTTCTGGTAGCACTTCTCCAGCAACTCTTTATGCTTGGACTCCATCGATTATTATTAGTATTCCCTCTCTCTCTCTCCGAGTCCCAGGCTATATTCACTATGGTCAATTATTAAGAAAGCATAACGTGTGATAGCTTAAATATCGCTGGGTCATGGTGGTTAACAAAGTTATGTATTTACTCCCTTTAATGGAGTGTTTAATATCGTAATTCCCATAGTCATTTTTCAATGCAGTGTCCCGGGCCGCGGCGGCGATCTGATCTCTTCTCGTTATTAATAAAAACCGATCCGAAAATACAAAACTCCCCCTTTTTTTCCTCTCTCTCTCTCCCCCTCTCTGATCGCCTCTCCTCCACAAAAGATCGTGGCGTTGTTGTTTTGTTTTGTTTTAGTCAGAGGAGCCTGGTGGGAGTTGTTGTTGGGACGCTTCTGTTCGAGCCCGAGTTGAAGGAGACACAAGTAGCCATGTTTGTTGAAGCAGCCCAAGGCTGTTTGTTGACTAAGAAGAAGAATACGAAGAAGAAACAGTCCAAATGCATGTTTGTTTCCAACAGTTCGTCCCTCTTGTCTGTCTGTCTGGAGGAGAGCTATAATAATACTACTACTAATAAAACCTCCTGTAGGCTCTGCTTCTCTTCGGCTCCTCCTGGGAGAGAGAGTGTATCTCCTCTTCTCTCTACATGTTGGGACAGAAATGTTGGTAAAAGTGTCTCCTCCGCCGCTCTACTTCTCCCACTAGCTCTCCCTTCTTCTCTGACTCTGCCGCACCAAACTCCGCCATGTCTCTCTCTACTCTCACTACTATTCCCACACACACACACACACACACACCAGCAGCTGGAGTCCCACGGCTCAGAGCAGGACTGCCAATCATTGTTTTCCGTGCCATGTAAGGTAAAATGGGGGCGGGACTTATAACAGACGCACCTGTTTTTTTGCGGTTTTTTTACCGGGCGAAACTTTACATCATTCTGTCTGTGGTTCTAATACTTTTATTTTTTTTAATTATTTTTTCAACCCAAGAACCCGCCGTTTGGTACAATATGAAACCCCATCCCAAACCCACATACAGTAGACTAGCCATTAACAGCTATTTTTTTGATTGATTGATTGATTGATTGATTGATTGATTGATTGATTGATTGATTGATTGATTGATTGATTGATGGATTGATTGAATACTTTATTAACAATATTGTTAATAGTGTAGGTAGTGCAGTCAAAGGTTCAGCTAAAAGGATAACACAAAAAGCCCCAGGGAGCTTGTTTCCTTTGTGTTCCATTGGTTACTATGAAGATCTGCAAAACCTGTCTGTCACTCAGTCACTCAGTCAGTATGTCCGTCATGCTCACCATATATGACTGTCAGTCCGTCACGCCGTGTTACACGTCGTCACGCCACCATATATGGCTGTCACGCTTAGATCTCCATAGGCCTATGAGCTGACCTGTTCTGACATTCCATATGTTGATCCCTCCCCACCTGTCCTTCCTTTTCGATGTCTACCTTTTGACTGATACCTGTCCATTTAAACTCCGGCGAATACTAGAGTTTTCAACAGGCAAAGGTCCTTCTCGACTCTAGACCTAGTTTTAGGGAGTCGAGAAGGACCTTTATGTGTTGTTGTAGTCATTCCATATTTTGTATTTTGTATACCTCCATGTTTGAGGCCCAACTTTGGGATAACAAGCTCAGATGAGCTCCTTCTCGTGTTATGCCCATGGGCCATGGCCATGGGCATCTAGTCTGACTGGTATCTGTCTGGGCACTGGTCCTGTGAGTATGTTATAACATTGGTTCTCAAAGTGGGGTCCAGGGACACCTAGGGGTACATGAGGGAGTTCCATGGGGTCCCTATATTAGTTAGGATCCATGTGGACCATTGTGGGTCTGTAACTCAGAGAGTGTACAATAACAATTCCATTTGTACACTCACAGAGTTAAATTAACAGTGATTTCTACAATATAAATTGTGGTCCCCGTGATACAAAAGCCATGGGGGTCCGAGGCCTAATGCAAATCAAACTGGGGGTCCTTGAAATTAAAATTGGTTGAGAATCACGGCTAGAACCGTAAAAGTCTTCTCTTATGCGAGTCCCTGGCATATCTTTTCAAATGGGGGTCCGCAGGCTATTAAGTGTCGATTTGGGGGTCTTTGACATGAAAAGTTTTGACCTCTGTCTTATTAGGCTGGATTTGTTTTTACATTCGGATACACCGTCCAGGACAGGCTTCAGACGTGCCTCCTCAGGAGACTCGGCTCAGATCTGAACCATTTGATTTGGCGATTTGGCGTTAGGAACCCGTTGCGACCGCATGCCCTATACTGTCTTATAAGACAGACCAGACCCATTGAGAGATGTACAGTAGCACTCTGTCGTCTACCATGAGCCGAACCCAGACTAGAAAAGTGATCTTGGAGAAAGCGTGTCCTCGGTGAGAGGAGAGGCCGAGTGGTGGTCTTATTATAGTTTGTTTTGAGAGGTCTGCATGCTTGCTTTTACTTTTAGTGGCAGTGAGATGTTAGTGAACCATGCATGAGGTGCAAAGCAAGCATAACATATAGCCAGCGATAGTAGTAGTGATGACATTGCAAACCACAGTTTCTTTCCTGGCTTGTTCCGGCCAATGACACATGTGCAGTGCACTGCGCTTGTGTCTTCTGCTCCATATAATCCATGATCTAAAAGGAGTAAACACTGCAGGCAGCTACAAGTCAGTGAAGTCACATCTGAGACAACACAACAGAGAGAGCCTCTAGAATAGATCAGGGGGTCTCACACCGTTTCAATTAATTTCAAGGACCCCCAGTTTGATATGCAATAGGCCAATATGTTTCCCAAACAATCGATTTCTCGTTTTTAATTGTCATTTATTTTTATTTTATTCAAAAGGGGGGGGATCACACCTGTGTGAACTGAGCAGCGACAATACAGCTGGCTGGGTGCAGTTATATTTATATAGTGCTCAGTGTGAATGGCCCTTTTAGGCTGCTCAACAGTGCCACGTTAGGTCAGCCAGCAGTATTGCAAACAGACAAACAGACTGTCAGAGAGACAGACAGACAGACATTTGGCACCGCTCAAAAAACAAAACAAAAACTGCATATTTACTTTCACTGATGTGATGTAGTAGAGCATGTGTTTCTGAAAAGGAACATGACTGACATGGACTTACTTCAGGGCGGTACATGAGAGAATGTGGAAAATGGGAGAATTTGTGTGAAACTGCTGATCTTGCTGCTGCATGGTTGTCATTCATTCTATAATAGCATCAGCTAATACGCTTTTCATTTGCAGTTTTCTCATTAAAATGTTGCACTCATGTAAAGGGAAATCAGGGAAAGGGGGTACGGTGACTGATGCCAAAACAGTTTGAAAACCAGAGAGCACTTTACAGTAGCTGTAGAAAACCATTCAAGCATAGGCTCCTCTGCACAGCTTTTAAGCCTAATTCGGTACACACTGTTGTTATAAGTTCTGAGCAGCTTTAACAATTCAAATAATTACGTAACCTCTGTTTTGCAGGGATATCCATGCGGCTCTTAGCAAGAAAACCAGACTACTGGATTGCTGTGGAATTATGCAAATTCCTAAACTATACCAGAACCAGTCACACATGGGGAGGACTATTCCGTGTGCCGTATATGCACTGTATATCATTATTGACTGTACTGTACAGAATGTTGTAATGTAAATATAACACACACGCACAGTAAAATAACTGGTTCTGGTAAGGATGTATTTTTATGTTTGAACAATCATAAGGATACACATCACAGCCTACAGTATATATGACTTGAACAATATATTATATTGGAAAGAGAGAATAATATTCTGTTTCTCCCATCTCTCTCATGCCGAAAACAAGGAGAACACTATATAAATATATAAAGCGATAAATTATAACTGGTTGCTGTATCTCATTATGTTAATGTTGTGCATGTAATCCTTGGATTTGTAATTTGCTTATACTCATGAAGGTTAAAGCAGGATTATGTCCCTGGCTACCAAATGTCACCTAACCCTGGGAGCGAGAAGCGAACCTTGCAAGGTCGCGTGCACTGGCCATATATGGAGCATATCTTGAGTGTACAGGGTGTGATGAGGTCAGATCAAGATATGGAATGTACAGGTCAGCAGTCAGCTCCATATATGGAGATCTAAGGGTGGCAGTGGGGGCAGTGTATTGAATATACAGGGTTTGATGAGGCCCAGGTAGGGCCAGGCCTTAATTTTCGGGCCTATTGAGAACTCTAGTTTTCGCTGGCTGCTGGGCACAAATAACTTTGGGGCCGTCTAGAGTTTAAATGGACAGGTATCAGTCAAAAGGGAGACATGAAAAAGGAAGGCTGGAAATGGAACGATCAACATATGGAATGTCAGAACAGGTTCTGACAATATTCATATCAGGGATATCCATTGTGACAGCAGGTCGCATTTACTATGACATCAGGGATCTCTATCCCTGATGATGTCATGCGATGTCCTGCATGGGCACCATATATGGGGCATTCCCCATGTATGGGGATTTTGAGTGATACACTGACTGACTGAGGGAAATGCGTGAACCTTTGCGGCAACCACAGTGGTTATCACTGTCATATTATAGACTATCACAATATGATCATATATTGGCATTCCCATATATGGGCATAACAGGGATTGTATTAGGGTAGGATTGTATCAGCTGGGAATGCCCATGTATGGAACTCTTTCACGTGATGTCACGATGATGTCAGGATGATGTCAGGATGACCTGGGGGCTTGCCTGGGGAGACCAGGGGACTGATGTCACGTGATGTCAGGATGACCTGGAGAGACCAGGGGACTGATGTCACGTGATGTCAGGATGACCTGGAGAGACCAGGGGACTGATGTCACGTGATGTCAGGATGACCTGGGGGCTTGCCTGGGGAGACCAGGGGACTGATGTCACGTGATGTCAGGATGACCTGGAGAGACCAGGGGACTGATGTCACGTGATGTCAGGATGACCTGGAGAGACCAGGGGACTGATGTCACGTGATGTCAGGATGACCTGGAGAGACCAGGGGACTGATGTCACGTGATGTCAGGATGACCTGGAGAGACCAGGGGACTGATGTCACGTGATGTCAGGATGACCTGGGGAGACCAGGGGACTGATGTCACGTGATGTCAGGATGACCTGGAGAGACCAGGGGACTGATGTCACGTGATGTCAGGATGACCTGGAGAGACCAGGGGACTGATGTCACGTGATGTCAGGATGACCTGGAGAGACCAGGGGACTGATGTCACGTGATGTCATGATGACCTGGAGAGACCAGGGGACTGATGTCACGTGATGTCAGGATGACCTGGAGAGACCAGGGGACTGATGTCACGTGATGTCAGGATGACCTGGAGAGACCAGGGGACTGATGTCACGTGATGTCAGGATGACCTGGGGGCTTGCCTGGGGTGAGCGACGGGATCTGAGTTAGGTGACGTGTCAGAGTGACGGGGATTGTGAGTGAGGTGACAAAAACGCCAGGTTTCATAGTTATCTGCAGACCTCCGGTCGTAATTATGTCACATCAGGGGAAATTCTACTGTTACTTTTCTTAATGTCTGTGTCTATGACAAAACAATGTAGATGAACCACTTATAACCCTATTTTATACTTTTACTATTTTTGAAAAAGTCTGGATCGATGTTCTTTACATTCCCAAATTATTGACGAATATGGTTGAAGTAAACTGAAGGTCAAGAAAACAGTGTGACTTTTCATCCAGAACAAAGATAATAAATATGTGTCTGTAAAAGCAAATCAGTAATGTCTCCCATGTCGAAATCTACCAATACATATAGTAGTCACATGAATTATTTAAAGGTGTAGTGAAATGAAAAAGACGTTTTCACACTTTTAGACCATATCCGTGGTCATCATATGGGCATACCTAACAATGGATGCCAATTATTTTTGAAAATTCTCATTTCTGTGTGTTTTTATATCAAAGGTCAATAAAAACGATTGTATTATTTATTTATTAAACTGTCTCTGCAGAAATCTCGCCACTGTTTTTGTTCCATTTCACTAAAATATAGATGCTCCTTTCTGTGAGGCCAAAGTCATTCAATGTCACCGGTGGGTGAACAGTTCACTTTAGGGAAGCGGTGGTGGGCCATAATTCCCAGAGGGGTGGGGATCGACCCGACGCCTTCTCACAACAGGAAACACTTTTGTGTACTATTTTCCAACTCAAAGCCAGGGTGTTATTGGAAACAGAAATTGATTATCCTCCTTTTTTTAAATGGATCTGTCTCGTTTTCCTTTTTTTCTTCTGTTGCAAATTGCAATAAAAAAATGATGTGATGTGTCCATTCCACATTACATAATGTACTTCATTTGAAAGAGAACATAGATAGAATTGAGGCAAACATAGGTGGGCCTATACCTTTTAAGCACTAGGCTACTGCCAGAGGCTTCACTCGGGAACAGTCAGTGCCATTTCTTCAGAAGGATTGTTTGTGCATTTTCAAATATTTGAATGCACTCAAGTTTATTATAGAGTTTTCCTTTATGATAAACTGTTCATTTAGTTTTTTGGGCTTTGGCCAATAACCACGTCATTTCCACACTGACTCAAGCCTATTCTATATCCCCTTAATATACACAAGCATACTAACTGTATATACATATATTGCAAAATAGACAACATAAATGACATACATACATACATACATACATACATACATACATACATACATACATACATACATACATACATACATACATACATACATACATACATACATACATACATACATACATACATACATACATACATACATACATACATACATACATACATACATACATGCATGCCGGCAAACCACTCTTACAAACCTATTTAAAAGAACAGTTTGTGTTACGTTCACAGCCATCACCAGGCCATGTGTTGGTTTTGTTTTGGAATGAGATACTTGCCAATAAGAAGCATAAATTAGCCTGATTTTCAACAGAAAAAGACTTATTTTCAGTATGAATGCATGGGGGCTTATAGGATGTGAGGGCCCACATACAGCTCATCATCACAGACTGACAGCCGGCCCCAGCGTACGTCCGCCACAACAACTGATGACACAGGGGCTTAAACCAGTGGTTTATTGCAGTGGTTCCCAAATTGTGGTCCTGGGGTCCTTGAGGGAGTTCCAGGGGGTCCCCAGCGAAATAGTTTGGAACCAAATGGACCCTTGTGGGTCTGTAACTCTGAGTGTACAAATGGAACCAACTTTGTACACTCTCAGAGTTAAATTAACATTGATTTTACAATGTAATTGGCAGACCCCCCCCCCCCCCATCACAAGTCTATGTTGTGCCAGGGGGAACCCGTACAAGATTTTGTTGTTACAAATAGCAGATCTACAACCTAGATGTGTAGGTTTGAAATGGTTAAACTGATTAACAAATTTAGCTGGGGACCCCCCCTGGAACCAGTGCAAGGACCCCCTGGTTCACACTCTACCACTGGTGTAAAGTGCACACCCAGCTCTAACAGCTCAGCTATAGTCAAGCCACTCAATAATAATCAACAGTCAAGATATCAGAATCTGCTGGAAATCAAATTTGATCTACCCATGAGTGTAAGCAAAAACAATGACAACTATTTTTTGCGTAGGTAGGCCTATACTGTAGTGACTTGCAAAAAAGACATGAATACCATCGTAGAATATTTATCTCTTGTTGTTGCTGATGTTTTTTAAATGTTTAAGTGAGCCTCATTAAAAGTAAATTAACTCCCCACAAGGCCACAACACAAAACAAAAACTAGAAAAAGTGCCCTTCCGGGCACAGGTCTCCACCAGGTTATCCACAGATCCGTGCAGTTAGAGGTAAAAACACTTTTCGGCCAGTTATAGCGCCACCTTGAGGCTGAGTTGAAATTGTTCATGTGGCATTTCGTCCTCGGCCTAGTGGGAATGTGGGTGCACAATTTCACGGAAATCACGCGATGTGTTCATGATTTGCAGCATTTTGTTTGAAACTGAGCACTCCTGTGAACTTTGGAAGCCAATCTTAACCAATCAGGATGGAGTCTGATAAATCTGAAAGACCCGTTTCGTTGAATGGCTCTAGAGAGACTGTGTACCAATTTGCGTGATGTTTGGACAAAATCTGTAGGTGTACTGTGCAAAAACGTGTTTTGCACAAAGCGGCCTCCTGGTGGCGCTATAACAGGCCGTTCTGGAAAGTTTGGGGCAGAGGTTCATGGTTGGCATCCAGGGAGTGTGTGTGCAAAATATGGCATTGAAAAACTTGTTTTGCACAAAGCGGCCTCCTGGTGGCGCTATAACAGGCCGTTCTGGAAAGTTTGGGGCAGAGGTTCATGGTTGGCATCCAGGGAGTGTGTGTGCAAAATATGGCATCGACCGGGTTAACGGTGGCCGAGATTAGCTGTTCACGGACACACGGACACACACACGGACACACACGCGGACGGACGGAGTGCAAAACATACTCTCCCCACATGCCTTCGGCCTGGTGGAGACAACAACTAAGCCTGAGAGAAACAACAGAGCTAAGACTAGATATTGCTATTTATAGCTCTGTTCCAACTGCAAACTTCAAACATTTTCCCCTCCACAGATTATGGAGCAACAATACACATACACATGCAGCACAGCACTTATGTAAGCCATATTGCTTCCATCTTTTGTTCATGGAGGTTCAGTTTTAGATCCTTCCAATGAGTTGGGTTTACGTGTTCACTGCATTCATAATCGTTACATTGAATTACTGTAAGCTACTTGAATGCAATTTTGAGGTATTATTTTGAGGTGTTATTTGACTTTGGTTGGTATTTCCATTTTTTATACTTCACTAAATCTCAGACTCAGGTACGGACAATCGATTATAGCCCATCTTTCTACAAACTCACAAGACATTGTTACGCCTTGTGAACTTGTAGATCTGCTATTTTTGAAAAGGTCAGTTTGAGTTTGAGTACTTTTACTATGCATTAAGCATATGTTGATGCCCAAATATATACCTGTTTTGTTCTTTCACTCAAGTAGCATTTTTAATAAAGGCATTTTTATATTGTGTATCGTTACTTTTTCTTAAGTAAAAGTACTCAGTAGTAGACAGTAGGTCAAGGAGGACCAAATGGAACTTGTTTTGAAATGCAAATCTCTCATGTGAGCTCCCAATAAAGAATCATCACCATCACAACTATGGAATGGCTATTAGTGGTACAAAATGACAAATTAATCAATCTGGGCTCAAGGCACGAACAATTTAGTGAATCAATCAAAATAAAGAAATTAACCAAATCACTATAGTTGGTAAAACAGTGAATACGTTCCAATTTTAAATCAAAACTTAATGTTGAACAAGCAATCAAACCATCAAATTCAATTTGTACGTGAGCTCAGGGAGCCCTCTGCTGGCAAACACACAGACCAGTAAAATGCTGTAAATGAAAATGCCATAATTGCAATATTGAGATGAACAATATGTAACGATTGAATTTTGTACATATTGTTCCCAGTGTGAATAAGAGAGATATGTTGTACACTGGCTATAGCATTCCTATACAGGCTTTGGGCCTTCAGCATATTCAATACAAGGCTAGATTGTGTCAATAATAGCTGCTAAACATTGAAATGTAGATGGCGGTTTAAACAAAATATGCTAAAAAATTTAAAAGCTATAAAAGAAGGTGCAAATTTTTGCAAACAAGACTAAAGCTGTGTTGTCACATAGGCCATTTAAAAATGTATAACAGTGTAGGGTTACAATAGAACAGATCAGAACAGTCATGAAGTTGCAAACAGATCAAATCAAGTTGGGGTGTGTCCTTTCTCATGGTCATCATCATCCATAGTGTATGGCCTAGGTCCACACAGCATACGGCTCATAAGGAGGAAAGGGAGGGATTAGATTAGTTTGCATTAAATAGTACTACACTAGGGTAGATTAGACTGAACTAGACAACATTACTACATCAAACAACTAGATTGCCTAGACTAGATTATTGGATACGGGATGGTGTGGTTTGTGGAAGTTTGTGATGGTGGTAGTTGAGTCAGTGTTAAAAATATACAGATTCCCCCTCCCCCTTTATAAAGATCAGGTGTCAAGCACTTGTGATATTAATCTTAATGATGAGTAATCTGAATCTGCAAAGTAACCTGTCAATTGTAGTACAATTTCCCCTGAGGTGTAGTGGAGCAGGAATATAAATTAATCCAGTCATCTGTCATCTCTGGCAGGTGTTTGTAAACTAATCAGTCAGAGCATGTTAGTTCAGTAATGGGGAGAGAGGGAGATCCAATCAGCAGAGAACTATCTTACAGGACAAAAGATGGCATGATTCCATATTTAGATGCTGTTTAGAAGAGTAGTGGTTCTCAAAGTGGAATCCGGGTTCCTGAGGATGTAACTCTTGAGTGTACAAATGGAACCAAAAGTAAGTTTGAGAACCACTTTCTGAGAATCCTGGAAAATGCCAAATGTACATCTAGGCAAATCCTTATCTGCTCTCAGCCAGTAGATGGCACCAACACAACAAAAAAAAAAAATTTATTGTGGTATTGAGACTGAGACTGTGCTTTCTCGCCCGCCTAGTGGCGAAAAATAAAACTTCTGGGAACTCAGATTAGTGTTGCTCTGGTCCATAGCTCAGTCTAATGCCGCTGCAATCCCAACATAGAATCTTGCTTATGCAAATACATCACTCCAGTTAACACACACACTATGTCAGAGCATTTTATTGAAATGAGTTACGGGTTCATATTGCAGTATAGGCTACATCATCACAACTATGAAATGGCAATTATTAGTGGTACAAAATGACAAATTAATCAATTTGGGCTCAAGCCAGGCATGAACCATTTAGTGAATCATACTGAATGTAAAAAAAATAAAACAAATCACTAGTTAGTAAAACAGTGAATACATTCCAATTCTAAATCAAAACTTCATGTTGAACAAGCAATCAAACCATCTACATACAAATTCAATTGGTATGAGCTCAGGGAGCCCTCTGCTGGCAAACACACAGACCAGTAAAATGCTGTATAAATGAAAACGCCATACTTGCATTATTGAGATGAACAATATGTAACGATTGAATTTTGTACAATATTGATCCCAGCGTGAATAATAGAGATATGTTGTACACTGGCTATAGGATTCCTATACAGGCTTTGGGCCTTCAGCATATTCAATACAAGGCAACATTGTGTCAATGAAAGCTGCTGAACATTGACTGAAATATAGATGGCGAATATGCTAAAAAATAAAAAAGCTATAAAAGAAGGTGCTAATTTTTGCAAACGGGACTAAAGCTGTGGTCCGTTAGTTGACACAGAGGCACTTTAAAATGTCATTAAACTCTCTATATATAATATCTCCGTGGGCGGCCGGAAACCACTTAACTCCAAAATGTTCATTTTTCAGGAAATAAAGAAAACCATATATATATATTTTTTTAAACAAAGCAATACTGCCGCATCAAAGTAGGTATTATTGGTGACTTTATATATCGCCAATTACTTGCATGAGAGGGGGAGAGGTGGTGGGGTTCCAATGGAGGTTTTGTCAGAAGCACTTTAATACTTTTCATTGGTTCAATAATTCTTTTAACCAACACAGATGTACAGGGTGTTCAATATGAAGAAAAAAAATCTAAAACCTCAAAAATGGAGTTAGGTGGTTTCCGACCATGACAGTGACGAATCTTGGCAAACATCTAGCATTATGCAGTAGCACAAAGATTGTACGTGTGTGGAAATGTAGTTAGTTTTGTTCCACTGACATGACACTGACTGATTGTCCCAAGAAGAGGAAAGTGATATATATTGTGAACTATAACATGCGCGACGGGCTGGTGCTATAAGGACATGGGAAACAACGGTTAAAACTATGAAGCATGTAATACGTTGTCCTTATATGGCCGTGGTTATTTCCTCCTTCATGTGTGTGTGTGTGTGTGTGTTTAGTCACTTCCACCGCACAGCTTCAGCAGCAGCTTCTTGTAGTCTCCAGAGGTGTCACCCTATTGGGAAGAGAGAGGTAAGCAATTTATTATACATTTATGTTTCAATATGTCCATACACTGACAAATGTGTCCGTGGCAGGACTTGGCCTTGTCCGTGGCAAATTCTAGATTTTGTTTTTACACACCATCATAATGTTCTTATTTTGCTCATGGGCCGGGAGTTACTGGGGACGGAACCGTACCGCGGGCGGAGCGGGACGGAAGATAGGTGGCTCCATCGATAACCCGCGCTCGGTGTAGCCTGGTTCCATTGATTATAGTGGCAGACTCCCGCGGACTCCTTCCGCGGCCAGTAGTGTAACCCAGCCGTAAGACACCAGTCAGTCTCCAGGTTTTATTCAGAATATGTATGACACTGATTTACCATGACACTACTGTATGTATGGCACATAAGGAGTCCACTATAGGACTAAGGACAGCGGTTCTCAAACATTGTATTTTCAAGAGCCGCCCCATAACTTTAGACCTAGCTCTTCATGTCTTTGTTCCATCCTCGGTCCCTCCCTCCGTCCCTCACTCACAGGTGTCATTTTGAAGCGATGTCAATTACTTATGACATGTAATGTAAATATGACAGCGAGTGGGATCACTGGTAATGGATTGCATGTCCTGTTGTGTTGTTGTATGTTGTGTTATCTCTACATAGTATTCAATCAATCCAAAATAGGAAAAGATAACACTTATGCCATATCACAATATAAATTCCTAATGATATCAAGTTTCATAACACCATATTGACTACTTTGTCATAACACCTCATCTACACTGCCAGCGATGCGATCGAGCAAATGCTGAAATTGCATTAGAATACCGGTACATGTTTTTCAATGAGACTGTCCTGACATACCATGGGCGGAAGTGGTTAAGAGTGTCTTTGGTTATGGTTTTTATAAATATTGAACCAATGAAAAGTATCAAGAAGAGCTTGTGTTAAATTACAACTACATTGGAACACTTTTTTTCAAGTTCATGAGAAGTAAAAATACAATATGCTTAGTTTTGACAGTTTTATTAAATACTCCTCAGGTAAAAGTCCTCAGGTAAAAGGACCAGATAGGCAAACTACTGGTAATAGAATCACAAGGGGATCAGCAGCTGGCCACCTCAAGGTAGCAAAAAGCGCAACACCACATTTGGTCAGTCATCTTCAAATGGGAAGCAAGGAACGCACACGTTGCCTGGATCAACTAGAGGTCTTCTACAGGTCTTCTCAAGAGGGGCGCGACAAAGCAAGGGTAAAAAAGCTAAACTGAATCCAGGTCTGGTGAGTCATGTGCACGAAACGAGCACGTGCGCAAGAAATTCATGGGACCGCGCCCACGTAAATACGCTTGCGTTGTCGCACCACAACTGCTCTGCGCACAAACGCAGGTCTCATTGAAAATGAACTATAGGCGTGTTAAATCACTTCACATTTGAAAGGCCCTTTACTCAGTAAAAGGGATACACTTGTGGAATGCCCTACCAACTGAAATAAAAAGACTAACTGATCTAAAGAATATTTAATGAAAAGGTTAAACACTGGTTGAAGTCAGGCCAGAAGTGCGAACACTCATGTTAAGCACATTTTAAAATGTTGGATGTAATTTGGGAATGTTTTGTAGTTTTACTTTAGATTAGAGTTTGTAGCTTTTGTATATGCCTAGAGAGCATACGTACCGAGATGGCGGTGTAGAGAGACTTGCCGTAGACCCTCACATACTCCTGCCTGACGTCCAGCATGTCCACCTCGGAGCGGGTCACCATGATACGGATGAGTGTCCTGTCTTTGGTCCCCGCGCCCTGTTAGCATCAATAAATAGGGGGTGCATACATTTGTTAGACATACTAACAGTCCGACAGCCATTAGTCCAACAACACCGTCGCTCCCGACATGCGTGGCCGGTTACAACTACACCGTGACCGGTTTAAAACTCACCCGTGGCCGCCGACATGTGCGTCAGGTTAAAACTAACCCGTGGCGGGTTAAAACTAACCCACGGCTCCCGACATGTGTGGCAGGTTACAACTAACCTGTGGCAGGTTAAAACGAACCCGTGGCTTCCTGTGAGGTTATGTTTAGGGTTGAGTGTTGGGTAGGGTGTCGGACTCATGACTGTAGGACTGTTAGCACGTCAGACAAAACAAATAAAATACTACCCCATAAAATACTACACATAATTGTCCTGTCTTTGGTCCCCACTCCCTGTTAGCATAAATACTACACATTACATATGAGTGTCCTGTCTTTGCCCTGTTAGCATAAATACTAAACATTACTGTGCTGTGCCCACAACACACTTTGTTTGATCTGCAATGCATACAGTATGTGTTTTTAACTGTGGTTCTCAAAGCAGGGTCCAAACCCCCAGGGGTCTTTGAGGGGGTTCCAGCCGAGCAAAAGTAGTTAGCAAAAGTAACATAGCATCAAGTCACTTGAATCCCATTTTATACAAATCCAAAAATAGCAGATCGATAAGTTTACAACATGTCGAGAATGCGACGGGGCTCTGAGCTTGTACTATGGATCGGGGGGGAAAAACACATCACATAACTTATGAGGGTCCCTGGCACAAAATCTTTTCAGAAACTGATCCACGGTCAAATACAAATCGATTTGGGTGTCCTTGACATCATAGCAACATTTCGGTCAAAAGACCTTCTTCAGATGCCTGAAGAAGGTCTTTTGACCGAAACGTTGTGTAAATAATCATTGTGTACTGTGCATTTTTTGAATACTTCTATGAGTATATATATACACGTCTATGAGCCGATCAGGTGTGCATAAGACTGTTTCGGTCCGACGTCCTTGACATGAAAATGTTTGAGAACCACTGTTGTTTTACACTGGAATACAAAGACAGTTAGGTCACACAGCGTACGTACCGCCATGGCCTTATGGAGTCTCTCTGCGAAGTAGGCTGGGGTGTTCCTGATGCATTTCACTGCAAGGTGACAGGAGACATGAGTGTTCAGCAGTGGTGGGAAAAGTACTCACACGTTTTACGGGAACCCATCGTCCAAACAAAATGGAAAAACAGCACCCTCTGCTGTTTGTTTCCTCAGAATCTGTTCTTGAGAGATTACTGGTGTTCAGACACTAAGAACAGATAAGATGCTTCACTTCAAAACACCACTAACATCATAATGGAACAGTGTCATCGTCGTACATCTGATAAGTGATTCAGCCAAAGCTCGCTAATGTGCACTTCTGAGATTTAGGTCATTTATATGATATGCAACCTTTATTTAACCAGTGAAAAATATATTGAGACAAAAAGTCTCTGCACAGCACTGCTGGACAAGAGGCTGAAACATGCATACAAGACAAACTCCACCAAAGAAGAGCAGACAGACTACCGAACATTGCTGTGAGTTAGTTTACGTGAGTGTACTTGAAGAACTCACCAACTGCCACCATGCCACCCTCCACGTCTCCAGACATCTCCCTGCAGATGCTCTTCTCAATGTCCCGGCCACACATCTGCTGGTACTCGTGGAAGACTGGCGGAGACAACAGTTGCCGGTTATAGTCAAACAATATCGTACATACCACTAAGACATTATTAGTAGTGAAAATAACAGGTACTCCCGGTAGCATACCTGCACGAAGATGAGGCTTACTGCGAGCACATAAGATCGCATTGAACTGAGACTCATCAGTCCCCACTTTATTTTCCCCAGCAGCATACAGTTTCTGTCAGAAGCAAGCACGCACACACAATTACTATCATTGATGCTCTAATCAATGGATGTTGGACGTTCTAAGACAATTATCAGTTTTAAAATACAATCGTCACCTGAGCGTCCTGTTTGGCCATAGCGACATCCACGTTTTCCCTCTCATCTCGGTTGCCCTGGAAAAAACCAACAATTTTCGTTTCAACAGGCGGCGGCGCAAACAAATCTTAAATCTAATGCATTACTGCTGCCTGGTCAATAATTCGACGTCGTCCTCCTGAGTGCAGGACGCTCTTGTTTGAATAATAAACTGCAGCAGAAAGAAACCTAGTACCTACCTGACAGAGGGAAACCAGGAGTCTACGGAAGTGTCCCGAGGTGTCATTGCTGATGGAATCCTCCAGGGTCTTTCCATACTCTGAAGGCAAAAGTAACAATACATCTGATCATCACCTTCACAGTATACAACACAGAGTAAAGTCCACATTACATACATTCGTTGAATCGTTTGGTTACTAGTGTCCTCCATTTCATTTACTTTCGAAGCTTTTTGTACACCAGAGGGCACTGAAACCGCAAAAAATAAACCTGTGGTGAAACACAGCTGAACTATTTTACACATGTTGTACTTAAAGGTTAGTATTTTTTGTGTGGCCTTGGTCTTTCCCTGATGGAGTGATCGAGGGTAACTCGATCGAGTGCAGGACTGCACGAGTATGTTCAGATGCAAAATGTGTATCGTCCCACAAATATGTTAAGAATCTAAAACATGTGACCTCTTTTGGTACACAAGTGATGGCAGGGGAGGGCGCGAGCTGGGCTTGGTTTGAAACACAGCAGCTTATTGTGATTGGCATTGCTTATTGTAGGAGCTCTGTGAATCCCACAATGCAGACATTATACAATCCAATTACAATCATGTGGTGAGTACATACATGCTCATCACCTTCCTACCTACATGGCTGCCTGCCTAGATATGTCCCAAACCACCCCCTCAGGCCTTCCACTGCTGGCCTACTCGATGTGCCTAAAAAAATGGCAACTAAAAACACAAACTCCCACTATACCTTCGACAGGCAGCCTCTGTAGACTTTATTTTTATTTTTAAAGCACAGCTCAAGACCTACTTCTGCACTCTTGCTTTTAGTTGAGCTTTTTAAATCCTTGTTGTTATTCATGCCCTCACTGGATTGCCTTATTCACTGCTATTATTTTAATGTTGTTTTATGCCTTTGCTTTCTTTTTCCTTTTCTTCACTGCTCTGTAAAGCACTTTGTGCTGCATTTGATGTCATGAAAAGTGCTATACAAATAAAGTATTACCTGAAACCTGAAACAACAGAAATAGATAGATAAGAGTGCGGGGACACTCACCAGATTTGTACACCTGATTGATTGCACATATCTCTGCATTGCTGCGAGATGACAGGATCTCGATCAGACATGCCTCATCGGTCCCTGCACCCTGCACAGGAAAACACATGCATTATGTTATACTTTAACTATTGAAAAATAGCAGATCTACAAGCTCATAGCGAGGCACCGAGTGCCACACTATGAACTTGTAGATCTGCTATAATCTTGAAAATGTGGCGCAAATCATTGAATGTGATTTGTTTTTAACACAAATCTTTGCTTCTGGGCTTCTTTCCCTGGACAACATATTTTCTGATGGGGGTCTGCAGCCAAATACAGATAATTCTGGGGGTCCTTGACATGAAAGGGCACCACTGACATAGAAACATTAGAAGATTTTTTTTTTTTGTCAGCCTCAGTCCTAAAGTCCTTTAGTCAAGTAATGCAAAGCAGCTTGTGTGATAAAGAGAGAGCATACAGTACTGGCTGTTTGTTTCACTCATGATTGAATTTTCCGTGTATCTGATGACGGCATTGTCAGAAGGGACGGAACTTCTTCTGGTCACATTGCGTGATGATGAGTCACACCCATTGCTGACGTACCACTGTCTCCCAAAACAAATATTGTATCGTCTACTTAAAAAAAGCCATGGAATTACTGAGCTGCCCTCTGCTCTTACATGTATGGACTCTCTCAGTTCAGACGCATCAAAATGTGCAGACGCCTGCAGCATGGCAACGACCAGTTTCTCATAGTTTCCAGTCAGCTCCGACTTCAGATCGTGGAATAGATCCTATGTGGAAAAACAGACAGACAGACAGACACTCAAGATATAACTTCCACTTAGAGTTCGGTCAGCCTCTATATAGGATTTTGTCTATTGTTTGTATTGTTTCTATGGATCCCCTGAGTGTCTGGAATAAAGTTTGAATTGAATGGCCAAAGGAAGCATGTTTAACTGTAACTCCTACCTTCCCATAAGTGGTTTTGTAGGCAGCCACCAGTGGGACCCTCTGCTTACTACTGCGACTTCCCAGAAGTTCAGTGATAGCCGACTCATCAGTGCCTGTTCCAAAGAAAATGTTAATAGTTGTTTTAAAAAGGGATTGCATGTATTATTAACCCCATTATTCAAACGGGTGCAAGGATATAATTACTGACCAAATCCCTTCATTGCTTTGCGGAGAACTTCAACATCCCTCAGTGGATCAGCTCCTGCATAGTCTTTAATGGAACCCCTGAAACCTCTCTAATCAACAAACATAAGACAAACACACACACTTAAAAAACAATAAAACATTTAAAACAACTTGTTACATATAAAAAGCATAATACAGGTTTTCACTCGCATACAAACATTTGAATCAATTATCATTTTTTGAATGAAATTTGCACATTTTACCCCTGTTGTCATGGTAACGAGAACACTATTGGGGTTTTTAGACTTGAAATTGATTTTATTGGATTCCTTGACCCCAGAAATGTACACTTTGACATACATCTTTTTATTATAGCTTTAACAGAGGCAAAGATACGGGCTATGCTGTATTGCTGTAAATGGTGACGGCCATTTCGAAAAATGTGTATATTTCACAAATGAAAGGTGATGCAGCTTGTCTCTTTGTATAAATCTTTTCCTATGACCCTAAGGTACTTCCATGCCAAAGAGGAAACTAAATGAAAGCTTTAGAGGGTGAGGGGGTAAAGTTACCCTGTTAAAACGTATTCTTTTGAATTAAATTTGCATATTTTACCCCTGTTGTCAACGAGAAAACTATTGGGTTTTTTATTCTTGAAATCTATTTAATTGGATTCCTTGACCCTAAAAATGTATACTTTGACACCAATATTATTATTATAGCTCTAACCAAAGCAAAGATATGGGCTCTGGTGTAATAGTGGTTCATTTTTTGGTGGCCATTTTGAAAAACGTGCATATTTCAGTAATGAAGGGTGATGCAGCTCGTCTCTTTGGATAAATCTTTTCATATGACCCTAAGGTACTTCCATGCCAAAGGGTTTCTCTGTATCATGACTGATCAAATGTGCCTTAAACATTCCACTAAATCCAAAAGTTTTAGTTCGTACATTAACAGGAGAGTGAGGGACAGCAGGGGCACCTCCTCCGTGTCCCGGACTAGTTGCTGGGGCACCGGGGTAACCCGGCATCGGCTGTCCTGGCGCCGGGCCCCCTCCATATCCCTGCGGGGCCCCTTCCGGGCCCCCTCCATATCCCTGTGGGGCCCCTCCCGGGCCCCCTCCATAGCCCTGCTGAGCCCCTCCATATCCCTGCGGAGCCCCTCCCGCCGGCCCCCCTGGATAACCCTGCGGAGCCCCTCCCGGCTGTAAAAAAAAGAAAGGGGAAGGGCACTGTCATTAGCGCTATAAGTACACAGTGACATAACTTATCTATAAGAACAAACCAACGGCCATGGTGGGAGGGACTTAGTAGAATGCATGTACGTATAGTAGGTGTTTTTGAGCAAATAAAGAGATTTCACATAAGTCAGTCCATATGCTATTAATCTCTCGACAGTGTGAGGTGAGGTGGGTAGATAAGAGATTAAATGTACCATTCCAAAGCCGCCTGGTGCTCCGCCCCATCCTCCTCCTGTGGAGACAAGGGATTGGTTACATAATGCTCAAATGGAGGCGGGGTTTCGCTTACAGGCCAACCATTAATTCGTCAATTCGACATATCCTATTACACAGTCAGTTGTTTATGATTGACATTGATTCTGTGAACGAAATAAAACAGCGGCATTTAGCCTTACCTCCTGCTGGGGACGGGTAGCCCCCTGCTCCAGGTTGTTGCTGTGGTGGGTATCCCCCAGCTTGGGGAGGGTAGCCCCCCCCGGCCTGGGGTGGGTAGCCCCCGCCTGCCTGCTGAGGGTAGCCCCCTGCCTGGGGAGGGTAGCCGCCTGCCTGGGGAGGGTAGCCGCCTGCTTGTGGAGGGTAGCCCCCGGCTTGGGGTGGGTATCCACCTGCCTGTGGGTAGGGTTGTCACGATCATATTTTACTTGACGATTAATTGCCATACATACAACAACAACAAAAAAGTGTGAACCACTTTTCAACCTATGTTCATATAATTGGTCCTCACTAATGTTCATGGTAAAGTAGCACCATTTTCTTCCTACTCCGTTTCTCATAGGAGGGCTGTGGGCAGTTCAGAAAAACACCATCCTTAGGCAGATATTGTTAAGATTACACTGGTGGCTTGCTTCCATTATAGAATTGTAACTTTTCAGGAATTGAAAGCCTGCAGCTTGGATTCCCCATCAATAGAGCACCGAAGTCTGACGTCACTTTCAGTAGAGGGCGCCAATATAAAGTACACGAACCTGTGGATTTGTGCCCTCTACTGACAGTGACGTCAGGACTTCGGTGCTCTATGTCTGTCTCTGGAAGTTCAGGTTAGTCACACAGACACTTCGATGGCTTGCGTAGGAAGAGAGCTTTTTTGTGCCTGGCCCATGCCCCCGCCACCCCCACCCAGAAACGTGCCTGCACAGCTGAGTATTATCATCTTACTTGAAATGTGATGTGATGTCTTCTCTCCCCCCCCCCCCCCCTCTCTTTCTTTCTTTTCTTTTCTTTTCTGAAGATGCAAGTAGGCCGGGCGCAGCGCACGCTTGCGACCAGCAGCAATAACTTTGGTCTGACTGATGTATTTATATGTGTTTCAAGCCTTATGACCTGCTGTAAAACCTTTTGCCCTTCGGGGACACTAATAAACAACCTTGAACAGACAGGTAGGAAAATATTGTGCAGAATTGGCATTAGGTAAAGTTGTGACAACTGTACCTGTTGTGGGTAGCCCCCTGGTGCAGGAGGGTATCCCCCAGCTGCTGGAGGGTAGCCCCCCGCTTGGGGTGGGTATGCCCCTGGCTGTGGCGGGTAGCCCCCACCTTGAGGATACCCACCAGACTGATCAGGGTATCCAGGATAGCTCATCTTTAGGACCTATAGGGTTGAGAAGGAGATTATATAGTCTCAGTTTAGTTACCTTGTTGTAACGTTTCACTCAACTTGCGATGCGATTCGGTTAAGGAATATCAGACTTACAATCAAAAAATGGAAAGAAGTCGAAGTCCAAATCAAGTAAAAGGTCAAAAGTGAATGAGAACACAATCACTGGTTTATTACAAGACCGGTCCTGGAGCAGCACAACACCGGAGTATTATGACAACTCCCAATTACAGGTTTCCATCCTCTCTTATACAATTCGAGAGGGTTCAACAAGCAACAAGACACTTCTTTAACACATAGCCTTATATGGTTTAACACATGTCCTTGTATGATGTTGTTCTATTCTGCTAGTCTAAACACAAATAGGTTGTTCACTGCTGGTAACAGGTGGAAGAGTATTTTCTCTCAACAGTTAGCTCACATAGACTGAAATGTCATTTTTCCATTACAATTCGAATCACGATACTAGGTTCACGAATCACGATTTTACGATGTAAAAAAACATATGTTATTTCATTTCTCTCACACAAATCCAGTATTTTCTTTCTCTTCAAATGTTCTTGTCTTATCCTCTTTTCAATATGGAAGCAAATGACTGAAAACTTGTTTTGTTTGTTTATCAATTATTTCTCTGCTGCATCGTGATACAAATTGTGATTTACTCACGATGTAAATGGTCACCAGTTTGAATTTGTTTTTAATTGATTTACGATGTATGACGTTAGTCATTACACATTCCCAGATGCAGAGACAATACTGCAGGAAAGAAACATAAATCAAAAATAAATAAATAAATAATACAGTCAGATAGAACAGAGATTAAAGAAAATAGCTTGCTTAGAAATTGGCCAAACAGTATTTGTGTTAGCAATGTCTAATATAAGAGAAGAAAAAAAAGAGGAGAGGGGAGAAAAAATAAAAGAGGGGAGGGGGGGGGGACCACCTGTGTAGACACCGGTTTACACGACGTTTATGATTAAGAAAATAATAGGCCTATGCATTCACCATTCCCTAATTAAAATATCGTTCATCTCTGGAACTCTTTACATGGTCCGTCTGGTTAAAAGAGAAGTAAAGGAGATTATTTTCTTAATGTATGGAGGAATATTAGTCCCTGGGGGAACACCAAATAGGGCCATTAGCGGGTCGGGTGGGGTGTATACGCCTAATATATCAGAGTAGGATTTAAATATATCTGTCCAGAAATCCACTAACCTGGGGCATGACCAAAACATGTGTGACAGGCCAGCAGCGGGTTGTCTACATCGGTTACATGCATCATGAAATATCTGTGCTAGTCTTGCGTTAGTGTAATGAACCCGACGAATGATCTTACATTGTATGAGACTATGTCTAGCACATATTGAGGAACTGTGAACTGGACTCAAAGCGGTCTTCCATGTCGCATCGGGCAGTTCTAACCCCAGGTCCTGCTCCCATGCTCTGCTGCCTAAGACGGTTATATTTAGAGTTTCTGGGTTCATTGAATTAAGTTAATTATATATTGTTGAAATTAAGCCCTTTCTATTTAGGGTTCAGAGAAAGTATAGAGTGCACTGCAGAATGGCTGGGATGGATTGGAAAGTTTGGAAATTGTCTTTGTACAAAGTGTCTGATCTGAAAGTAGCTAAATAGATGGGAGCCGGCCAGCTGGGCTAACAGAATTTGAGAAATGTGAGAATGGTGCCATAATCCTGTACAGATCTTTAATAGTTCTGATCCCCTTGTCAAACCAGTTTCGGAAGACAGGATCAGTACATGAGGACTTGAACACATCATTACGGTATATTGGAGATAGTAAAGATGGACTTTTGAGACCGAAGTGCCTCCTGAATTGTGTCCAAATTTGGATAGTGTGTGTAACAGGGCATAGAGCTGACTACAGGGGTAAGCGGAAGGCCTGAACATATTAGTGAAGAAAGAGAGTTTACAGCTCTAGCAGTGATTCTCAGCCATTTTAATTTCAAGGACCCCCAGTTTGACATTAGTCTACCCCCATTTCAGGGCATTTCTATGTCTAGGATGACACAGACTTAGAGAGAGACCCCAATTTATATTGTAAAATCAATGTTAATTTACCTCTGAGAGCGTACAAATGGAAACAATGGCACTCTCTGAGTTACAGACCTATAACTAGGGTCCATTTGGTTCCTAACTATCTGTCATTTAGCTGGGGACCCCCTGGAGCTCCCTCATGGACGGACACCACTTTGAGAACAAATGTATTAGCCAATACTGGACTTGGTTTGGTGTGCCTTCCTGTGTTATTTGACTTGCTCTGTTTTCTTTCCTTCTCTAGTACACACTAACTCTTATTCCTTCCTGTAACTGAAATGTTGAGTGCTTGTTTTACGGTTTGACACTTATGTGATTGTGTGTGTGTGTGTGTGTGTGGGTCTCTTAAGTTTTCTGTTCTCTCAAAGTAGCCTATATACTTCAATTGGTTATGCAAGAATTTGGTGTAACGTCAATTTGAACATATAAATGAGTAACAGAAAGTTGTAACAGAAAGTTGGTTGTTATTATTAGGTGCAGGCCATCAGGCCCCGCCTCGTCTAGGCAAATTAGGCCTGTAATTTCAATGTGGAAAGCCAAAGGCGGGCACCTGTTGCAGTCATGCAGCAAACAAACATCGATCAGAAACATGACACCATTTCCATGATGGGGCAAAGGAAAAGTTTGTTCAAGGACATGCATGTCCTGTACTCCTCTGATACTAGGCAACGCCCTTCCCCCCGCTCATGTACTGTCTGATTACTACCGTCTCTGATCCAACATGAGGCCCACACACACGCAGCAGCCTAGCATAACAGGATTTGCATTTAAAGCTTTCTAGTTCAGTCGAACTGGCTATAGGCCTGTGAGTGTGATTTGTGAATCGCCAGTAGTTTGTAAACACAGATTTACCCCCAAGCCATAATCATCTGTACATACACAACGTTACAGTATGTTGTTTGTCGCCATCCACTCTCTCTGCACTGTCTGTTACATAACATATCATCACTGTGCCACATATCATCAACTGCCACCGCTGAAGTTGCGGACACTGCACTGGTCTATCGTCCTAGCATCCGGGTGACGGCCGTAAACAACATAGATCATTCCGTCAGTCACTCACTCATCATTCATTCATCACATTCATTCACTGCGGATCTGATTACAGTATCAGGTTATCCCGTAGGCACCAGTCAACCGACGTTCCGTTTAGATTGGCTTTGCTTGCCTTTTGAATTGATCCTCCACACACTGTAGCTAACATTAACCTGACCCTGCCTTCTTCTTCATCGGGCTAACGCCGACGCAGCTATATTGTAATCCAGATATTAGTCTGATGCTATAGTCAAACCACGTACGTTTCTTACACTTGTTATTAAATGACACGTTAACGATTTACGATGCCAGAGCAGAACGCTCTGAACGTTATTATATCATATAACCAGCACACTTTAAATGGAAAAATACACTTACTGTGGAGGAGAGCAGTATTTCAGCAGAGCAGATCCAGGAAGGGAGAACAGTGTGTGTGTTTAGCTATAAAGCAGCTAAGTGGGTGGGTCGGACTATGCGGGTCCACAATGTTGTTTCCGTTCTTTTACAATAGCCTACTAGACTGTAATAACCTTTGAACAGCTTGCACTGACATTTCAGAAATCATCAATACTTTATGGTGTCGACCACAGTTAGCAGCACAAACAAACGGGACTTTAATTAATTCCACTCCTATGCCACCAAAATGTGTAACGCCCTACCAACAGTCATTAAGACATGCGAATCCCTTGACTCCTTCAAAACCGCTCTCAAAGGGCACCTAGGCGGCTGCAATTCGAAATTGGCCCCCGTAAAATCCCCACCCACCCACTCTTTTTTCCCCTCACTGTATATACCCCCCCCCCCCCCTTTTTACCTCCTCTATAATGATTTCCTGTTTATGGCTATAGCCATACACTATATAGCCTAGAAGTATTTGTACGTATCTAAATGTTATGATGAATTGAACATGGTGGAACCTATTGTAAACAAGTGTAATGCTTTATGGTGTCGTCCACATATGCAGTTAACAATTGAGTTGTGCTTGAAATGTACCCAATTCTTCAATCTGTTAATAAATCCTACAATCAACACTTGTATTCGAGTTGTGCCAGTAACACAGTAGCCTACTTGTGCGCTCTGCTTGCGCAAATAATAAAATCAGATGGACACTTTAATGCAATTACAAACCAATAATATGATTTTGAAATGGACCGTTCTGCATAATGATGGGTGCTTAATTACTTTTGCTTTATTTTAATGCTGATATAGATATAGTTTTACTCAAGTGTTTTGTATAGCACTCCCTGAAGCACATGCACAATCATAAACAAATCATAAATGTGACACACATACAATATAAAGCATTTTGCAATTAGCCTATACAGTCAGATTGTAATCTGTTTTTACAAGTATTTGTATCTGTCTGCCTGCATCCCATACATGGAGTTCTTGTCAGGCATGCCCTAAAACGAAATGCCTGCCGACTTCTCAATTTTGTATTTACTTGCGCAAGCAGAGCGCGCAAGTACTGCGATCGGCTGGGTATGTATGTTTTGTATGTCGGGGTATGTATGTTGTTGTCCTCTTTCAGCCAATAAGGGACCACCATTCTTGGTGACGTAACTGTACGTTTCAAGGTTGATATAAGGTCAATAACGGGTCTAAAGGATTTAGAACAGTTGTATTACACATTAGTTAGTAGCACTCAAAGTAGAGAGGATTTAGCCTATATCCTATAAGGGTGATGCTAGTGGTGAGTGCACAAGTCGCTCTGCTTGCACAAGTATATAAATGGCCATACTTGTACATGGCCCTTGTGTGCAAGGCTCAAGTTGGCAGCTCGACAGAGTGCATTTCTAGTTATATTTTGTAGACAACCATGGTTAAAATGCATTTCTGTTTATTTAGTATTTTGATGGCCTGATATGTAGGCCTATTTATTATTTTATTATAATAAGGCTCGGTTTACGTTTTATTATATATGTTTGATTTACATTTGATATGAAGTAGGCTATTTGTTTTGGAATATATTTTATTTTCTATTTTACAGATATTGTTGGTCTCCTTTGTTTTTGCCAAATTCACTGTATGACACTTGGGGGAAATAAATCATGTTAAATTCTGCATAACTGCGTTGCCTTGTCATCCTGCCTTAATGATGTATTGTATATGGTCGAACTATTAAGGGCACAAAAGGTCACACGGTCACACCCAGCCGAGACAGCTGGGGTGTGACACGTACACACATAGTAGTATAGAAGTAGGCCTATAGCAGGCTATAGCCTGAGAAAACAGAAAATTTAGGAATCAATTTAGAGAGACACACACACACACACACACACACACACACACACACACACACACACACACACACACACACACACACACACACACACACACACACACACACACACACACACACACACACACACACACACACACACACACACACACACACACACACACACACACACACACACACACACACACACACACACGTGACACGACCATACGCAGCGACAATCTACACAGAATATAATTGGTAATTACTCACTATAAACACTAGATGGCAGCAAACTTTAGACGATTGATACCATATGACTGATTGATAGCCTACCATAATTTTCTTACTGTTTTTATGATCAAAAGGTGGGCACTATGTTTATTGAACAAGATTATTTATCACCATGAAACATTAACAAATATTGATTTTTGTGCACATTATACCTACCCTAACCCTTTAATTTGATAAGGAACACCAATTTTGTCTACAAATGGAACCAAATTGACATTTGCATTTGTGTACACTCTCAGAGTTAGAGACCAGGGTCCATTGTTTCAAACTATTATTAACAGTTTTGCCTACTTTAGCTTAAGGGCAGGCAGTATAGCCGCCCTACCCCATCAAGACAATATGAGTCAATGACCCATTGACCCCTTTGGAAGTTGGGGTCCCATGACTCCCCGGGCCCCACTTTGAGAATCACTGGGCTACAGGGCTAGTATATAGGAACCATATTGCCCCCCTGCTGGACCTCCTATTATATGTGTGACTGTGACGTAATAATCGGGACCGGGAGAATATGCAATATGCGAGCAGCGTTCATCCTGCGATCATCAGCCTGGCTGGAGCGCACAGAATTTGGGACTGGCACCGCACATACATTCTGCCCTGTCATGCTTTCACTGCGCTGCCTCCGTGATCGTAACCCAGGGACCACCGGGACGGGGGTCCCGTACGCAGAGCATCTGAAGCGAATGCATTGAAAAAGGATCAATAATCCTACGGATCGCAAGAAAGAAGTGGAATGATTGAGTGAAATCGACTATTCAGAAATACAGCTGTTCTGACGGAGCAGCGCAGAAGCATTATTTCTTTCTTTCTTGCACAACAACCAAAAAAGGCCAATATGATGTCGGGTCCCACGTCTGTGTACCACCAGCCCGCACACCAGCTGTTGAACTGGGTCTACATGTCCCTGCAAGACACTCAGAGTACCAACGCTTTTGACGCGTTCAGAACCGAGTCCACTTCTTCCTCCTCTGCACCGGACCTGAACAACGCCAAGCGCCAAGCGGTCGAGCTGAGCTCCAACTATCTCAACAACTTCCTACAGCTGAGGAGTGAGGTACTAGAACTTGTGTGTAATGTGTATATGTGTATGTTTGTTCTTGTTGTAAAGCAAACGTTAAAACCTTAGTGGTCATCAAACAACGAAGAGTGTAAAAACTCTCACAGTTACAAATGGACCAATTATATTACCACAATGTCAATATTTTACTGTGTAGTATAGTCTAGTTTATAAAGGTTTTCATATCAATTCAAAAGCTTATACAATAAAAAACAGTTGAAAATGGGGAAAGTATATACAGTTGGAGAGTAAACAGAGCTATTTCACATTTCATGTAACATGAGATTTAGCCTCTCAGACCCACTTTATAGAATATTTTTTGGCATTGGATAAGATTTTGTCCACAATTTGCATGCTGTCTTGATGTTGGTACCATTATAGGAACAACAGCCAAAAGTTAACTTAAGTAGGCCTAATGCAGATGATTAACAATAATTTAATCTATAAGGGTCCATTTGGTTATATCAACTCTCCATCATTTAGCTGGGGACCACCTGGAACCCCCCCCCCCCCCCCCCCCCCAAGGACCACTGGTTGAAAACCACTGGTGTAGTCTACTCTATTGCATGGTGACTGACTGAGTGATGTCTTTCAATATTAAAGGCTTTCCCGTGGATATATTAATATGAATTATTATTATTTATTACACGTTAACATTTCATGTTGCAGGTTTTTTTCTGCTGCCCATAGGTCAGCTGAAAACCTCTCGCTCTGCATTCCTCCATTGGAGTTGCACTGCAGTGACAGAGTGAAGCCCTTTAGCATATGAATATGTTTTTTGTACCCAGGCTGTATACTGCCCGTGTGTATTCACACTGTGTCAGTAGTCTGCTGCTGAGGAGGGAGGTATGGCAGGTTGGGAGAGAGAGAGAGAGAGAGAGAGAGAGACACACACACACAGAGAGAGAGAGAGAGAGAGAGGCCTCTGGCAGGGTATTAACCCATTTTGACCTGAGATCAGATTCTCGATTCTTCGATTTTTCAAAAATAGCAGACCAACAAGCTCGTAGCGCGCGGCGCGCTATGAGCTTGTGGATCTGCTATTTTTCAATAGCTAAAGCATAACATAATGATAACACCAAAAGGGGTTCCCGCCCAAAATGGGTTGTAAAACGCACAGTGGTGTAAAGTAACTAACGAAGTACATTTACAAGTAGGCCTACTGTACTGTAAAATGTCAAATAACTAAATACATTTACTTTAGTACTGTACTTAAGTACAATTTTGAGGAATTTTTACTTGAGTATTTCCAATTTCCAGTACTTCTAGCCCACTATACATCTCAGATCCAGATATTGTACTTTTACTCCACTACATTTATTTGATAACTTTAGTTTATAGTTACTTTAAGTTTGAATGGTGTTACAAAACATACATTAAAACCACTTCAGCCCTATATTTTGGCCATTTGAAAATAGCCGATTTACAAGCTCACAATGTGAGCATCGTGAGCTTGTAGCTCTGCTATTTTCAAAAGATTATTTTTTTATACATTTTGAACTTGTGAAATGGGACATTCTGCATAACGAGTATAGCTACTTTATAATTCTGCACAATGAGTATTTTGATACCAATACTTTGGTACTTTTACTCAAGTAAACTTTGATTACCCTACTTTTACTTGTAACAGAGAAGTTCTATTTAGCAGTATTGATACTTTCACTTAAGTAACAAATGTACTTTTTCCATCATCACTGGATGTAAAAGGGTTCACCCAGGTCGACCCCCTTCCTCTCTTGGACAGAGGAGTATGTGCAGCGCTCCCCACATGGAGCCATACTGTATGTACATACAGCAGTGCTTCCCAAACCTTTTCATGTCAAGGACCCACAAAATGTATATGTCAGGGACCCCTTGGTGTGGTTATGTGCAATGAATTATCTTCCCTTTGTATTTAGGGTTTTTCCTGGAGGCTGAAACCTTGAGCAGTCAAACGTTCCAATGAGAAAACTAAGTGATATAGTGACATGACATCACAATATCATTATGTCCGATTGTCATTATTAAATTGATCCTTTTTTTTATCATACAACCACAGCTGTGGGTGCGGCTTCAGTTCAGGTGGATCACCACCCATCACCACCCACCAGGTCATACCAGGCATACTTAATGACCTGGTGGGCGTGTCCACATCAAAACGACATTTTAACAAATACTGTACACCTTTTAGGAAAACTAAATCTTCCTCCTTATAATAATACCCCATGATCATGTTTTAGGGTGGGAAAAAAATCACGGCACTTCATCTTTAACCTTGATTTACCGAGTTACAGAAAAAAGCATTAGTTGGCGGTGGCATTTTGCAATCCAGAGTTGTATGGTTGTTTGAACTCTTTCATCTGTGCCTGGTTGGTGTTTAGTCGACGGTTTATTAATCGAGGGAAGCGCGTGACCTGATTATAGCAGACTGATGTCTAAGACAAAACATCAGCCTCGGCAACGGACATCACATCACTCTGTTATCCAATTGCAATACAATTCCCTTTCTGTGATGACTTGAGAGTAGCTACACTGTGTAGCCTGGTTCTTCTTCACGCTTTCTCTCTGGTACCACAGAACCCACATATCCTCAAGAGAAACAAACAATGGCGCTGATTGTTATCATCCCCAACTCCCAACAGGACCAGTTGGAGAGAGAGAGAAAACCCCCCCCCCCCGCACGACAAGGGCATTTTGTTCTGTTAAGGAAATGGACACTATAAGCTTGTAGAGTAAATGTGGCGCATCTGCGGAAATGAAATAACGTCTACTACTGTCTGTCCTCTGTACAGTGGAGAAGAGGACTGCTGGCTCATGACAGTGAAACAATCAGTGTGATGGACTGATAGGGGAATGGCCTTGTCGAAAACTGCTCTTTCATGCAATGTTGCAGATGTGTGGTCCCATGTTTCTGCAGAGATATACAGGGGAATGCTGGAATTTCTCCTCGGTTTTCTTATTTCCTTCTGAAGTTACACTTGTAGCCTACTAGAATGCCAAGCGTCCGTGTTATTATTTCTCCGTGAATATCGTGTGTCTGAGTGAGACACGGACAGGCGAAAATGGCACTTCCGCATAATCCGCATACTCTGCATACTCTGCACACATATGATTTGGCCACCCAAACTGCACGAAGCTGTGCGCGGCTGCGTGCACAATAGATAGATAGATAGAAGACACATTCACACCACTTTGTTATTAATCTGAGTTCCCATAAGTTTTATTTTTCGCCACTCTTTGTTATCAGTGATATATATTCTATATTTTCTTCCTTTCTTTGACAGGCCCTGAACAATTTCTATAAGGGGTCCTCGCCGTACGGGTCCCTCAACAATATCGTGGAGGGCCTCAGCTCGTTGACGGACCATTTCTCCGACCTCTCCATATCCCCAGAGTCGCGCAAGTCCAACAAACGGCCGCCACCCAACTACCTGTGCCACCTTTGTTTCAACAAAGGCCACTACATCAAAGACTGCCCTCAGGTGAGATGTTCACGATATGGATTCTGACACTTTATCTGTACTGCCACACTGTCAAAAGAGCTGCGGACGTCCTCGGCTGCGGACAGCCGAAAAAACGGGTTTTTAGACAGCTGGTGGATGGAATAAAAGCTCCACTTCCGCGACTTGCGCGACGGCTTGCGGACGACCGCGGACGACTTGCGTTGAGGAGAGCGCAAGTCGTCCGCGGAGGTGGAGCTTAATTCCCATCCACCAGCTGTCTAAAAACAGCTGCGCACACGCCGTCACAGCTCAGGTGTGGAAACCCGGTATGTCTCTTTCACGCACGCACGCACGCACGCACGCACGCACGCATGCACACACACACACACACACACACACGCAATTCCGTACATACACTACTAGAAAGAAACCCAAATCTGTACATATTACACTATTACTGTTTTGACCGCGACGGAGGCGTGGCTTTCACTAGTAGTGTATGTACAGACTTGCCAATCCGTGTTATGTCATCGTGTTTGGGTGAGACCGGGTTGCACACACACACGCGCACACACAGTGGCTTACTTTGAAACAGGTGTGTCATGTATCATGGGAGCTGTATATCAATTTAATGTATTGAAGAACGGCTGAAGTGCTGCATTCTAACAGGATTGAAAGATTCAACTTCCCTCATCATTGCGAGATTTTGCTCATCTGTGTTTCATTTGAATTTATTGAACATACTGTAAATAATCACATTTACCAATCAGCAAATCCGAATCTGAGATGTTGGCAGGCTTCTTTCAAAATGCTAAAGTGATTCGACAGCACATTATTGTATATGCACATATTTGAGTTAGTTGTGCCACCACAGGTTGGTAATGAAGAGCAGATGCTAGATTGGATCTGTATTCTGTAAGCCAGCGTTAATGAAAGACGATAGGCTTTTCTGTGGACCTAAGCAAAAAGCTCCACTCTGAATGGGCCTGAAATATTACCACAACCTTTAGTGCACCTGGAGTTGCCTATTGATACATTTTCAAAAGGAAATACCTGACATTTGTCAGATGTAATGAAAATGGATCAAATGATTGATGGGCAGGATGTAAGAGGTATGCAGTGTTAGAAAAAACTTCACGTTGAAGTCCAGTTTCAACTCAAACAGGTACGTAAAAAGGTAAAATTCTGTATGCACTGTTAAAGTGTAATGGTTTCATTTTGTGAGCCAAATGCAAAACAGATTACTTAATTTGATCTTCTCATGTGTGGCAATTAAATATCTACTGTATCTGAAAATACAGAGTACCTTCCATATATTATTATAATCGAAAGAATATATTCTCAGAACATCAAACGATCATTTAACAAAAAAGTCAGTGGTGGAACCTCAAAATTATTATGTATTTGGCCTCCGACACCCATCTGAAAATATGTTGTTCCAGGGACCCCCAGAAGCAAAGATTTTAGTTAGAAATGTTGGCTATGAAATAATATATATTCAAAGATTTACGCCACATTGAAGATCTTTCAAAAATAGCAGATCTACAAGCTACATAGCGTGGCACTCGGTCACTTACACTACCTTAATTTGTCTGTGTACTACGACACACACCGGCCTGTGGAATGCCCGTAACAGGCCTCCATACATAGCTGAGTGGATTGGATCGGAGCAGCGAGGGATAGGAATCAGAGAATGTCATGGCTCAGTAAGAATGGAGAAGAAACACACAGGAAATGGGTCTCCTCTCCGCTTTCACAACCTCTCAGCCCGAGTCACTGAACTCTGAAAGTCTGTCTCTTTTATAAGACAACGTAGTGGGAATCTATGGCAAGTTGTTCTCAAACATTTCAGAGAGGGATCCCCAAATTGATGCGTATATTTATTATGTCCGCGGACCCACATCTGAAATATTTCGTGCCAGGGAGTCAGGGACTCCCATAAGAGAAGATTTGTGTAACCCCCTCCCACTCGCTCCATTCCATTTGAAAATAAATTCAGCGTTTTTTAAATAGCCGATCTACAAGGTTGAAACGTGTTTGTAGCACATTCCCAAATTCTGAGGAGAACTTTAGCCAAAAATCAAAGAGGTTTGATTGGTGTAGACTAGAGGGAGAGAAGAAGTACAGACTAAGTATTGACAGTGGTTAATTGTCAGAATATCTAAATACACATTAACGTGAATCCAACACAACGCTTGACAGTCAGTGCTGTCAAACAAGTATTAGCTTCATCTCTCTCTCAGCTAAGGGGTCTTTGGCCCGAAAAACGTTGAAGACCCGTGGCTTGGGCTATAGTACTCTGAGATATTTACGATTCCCTTCACAGCCCCGCCCATTTAAATGTGCAAAATCTGGAAGCCATCTCTGCTGGCTTGATGTTCCCCTTTGCTCTCTCTCTCTCTGTTGTAAGGAGGATGATGTCAGACGTTTATCATGTGTTGCTGAGCTTCCAACCCAAAGCAGTGATTAAAGAGCCGCCCTCGCGACAAAGAAGCCCTCAGTTGAAGCTCAGCCGAGTATCCCGTAGTAGCTAATGAACACACTGCTTGTTGTGGCTGTCGGGTGGAATCTGTGGCATTTTGTAGTGTGTTCAAGTCAACTGTCGTACAGTATGTACAGTATAGATTGCTTTAATGTCTGTTGTTGACAGACAGTCTGTGGCACAAGAGTAAGACACAGGTGCACGAAGTGGACATTTAAAATGACAAAATAAGACATCACTCTCTTCAATATCAGTCCCCAATCAGCTGTTTATGTGTCACCTGATGGCTGTTTATTAATATTTACCCAATCATTCTGCATATTGTAATAAACATGTCACCGGTCCAGCCTGTTACACCCCCTAGCCCCAAGGTCGTAACATTCCAGTGACCCTTTACCAATTAAGCTTCTGAACCCAGTGACTGTAAAAGTGAATAACACAAGTGACAATGTGCTGACAGTGAATGGCTGCATGATGGGGAAGGGCTTCTTGGGCTAAATAAGGAGCGCATTGTTTCTGCAGAGGGGCCGGGCAGGCGAACCAAAGGTCAGGAAGTCAGTCGGGCTGTATTGTTGGCTGTGCACTGCGGACGCAGGCCGCAGTCATGCAGTCATCCCTAGGGGGTCTAAACTAAGTACTGCACCCCATGTCTCAGCCGACCGTCCCTCTGCCAGAGAGCCAACTGGTCCCTCTTGCAAAGAGGCAGTGGTCAGATACACAAAGATGTCCAGAGCATCATGGTTTTGGGAGTCACTCACAGGCACAGCTGAGGCCACGGTGTGTCATTATTTAGGGTTTAATAATGTTTGAATGGAGGGTAGATGACATTATTTATTTTCTTTTTTATATATTTTTTGTCCCACGATTTTGTAACCCATTTTTCACCCCTGTGTCAATCATCTAATGTGATCCTGGGCTCTACACACCCTCCACCAACCTAGTCCCCTATATATGGGGGACATGGGGAGAGCAACGGACTTGAACTCATGCTTCCTTCATGCCTGAGTGTCCAAGTTGCTCCTTTACACCTGCGTGGAAGGAACACGTTATTCCAACCAGTTCCTTTCCCCTCCATCAGGCGACCAGGATTACTGCATGTTTTTTGTGAGGGTACCTACCCTAGGGAACACGGGGAGAACATGCAAACTCCACACAGAAAGGCCCTTTCGCCAACCCCACCTTCGGGTATGGGCACTGATGACGCAGAGGAGGAAACACGCCGCCAGCACCCACAGCGCCCTGAGCGGGAATCGAACCCAGGACCTTCTAGCTGTGAGGTGACAGCACTACCAACTGTGCCACCGTGCCCCCTAGATGACAGGTTTGATGAATGACTTCAGACAGAGAATCCTTCGGTGATTGAGAGAGGGTCTAGTCCGTGCTGCTTTGAAGTTTGAAGTCCTCTCGTTTCTCACCGCGGTTCACGTTTTTTGTCAAATGATATAAGATATTGGCAAAATTGTGAAAATAGCCGACCTACAAGCTCACAACAACGCCACGCAGTGCGAGACGTTGTGAGAACTAACTAGAACTAAATAAACTAAACTAAATTGAATGCCTCAACTCCTTGTCAGGATGGGAGGGGGGGGAGTTCAAATAATATGATTATTTTGGGGGAAGCACGGCTTGAAAACCACTGGTGTAGAAGAGAGCGATACAAGTGGAGTGGTGCGACTGCCTTGTGACTCTCGACGCTGCGTGGCCCATAGAGATTGCTTTGGTCCTTTTGTGTTTGCTGTTGATAAAACATTGTTATCTCTGCCCTGACTCCTGAGCACGGTCTCTGTTGCTCTTGGCTGGGGAGTCTGCTGAGGATGGAGCAGGAGGATGAACGAGATAGAGAGAGAGAGCGAGAGAGAGAGAGAGGGAGAGGGAACATTGGAATGTGGGCTAGATCAGTGGTTCCCAAAGTGGGGTCCGGGGTCCCCCAGGGGTCCCCTTCAGGGAGTTCCAGGGGGTCCCCCAGCTATGATGGATAGTTAAGAACCAAATGGACTCATGGATATGTAACTCTGAGATTGTACAAATCTGTATTTGTACACTCTCCGAGTTAAACTAACAGTGATTTTACAATATAAATTGGGGGTCCCAGAGATAGAAATGCCATCAAATGGGGGTCCGTAGCCTATTGCATGTCAAACTGGGGATCCTTGAAACAGGTTGAGAATCTTAGGGGGGTCCTTGGCATATCTTTTCAAATGGGGGTCCGTGGGCTGATTAGTGTCAATTTGGGGGTCCTTGACATGAGAAAGTGTGGGAACCACTGGGCTAGATACTATAGACTCCCTCCCAAGGCCCATTCTTTATTCTGCATTTGGGCTACGGACCACAGGGGTTTACTTGTTGCTGGTGGGTGAGCTACAGACCACAGGGGTTTAGTTGTTGCTGGTGGGTGAGCTACAGACCACATGTAGGGGTTTAGTTGTTGCTGGTGGGTGAGCTACAGACCACAGGGGTTTAGTTGTTGCTGGTGGGTGAGCTACAGACCACAGGGGTTTAGTTGTTGCTGGTGGGTGAGCTACAGACCACAGGGGTTAGTTGTTGCTGGTGGGTGGGGGACAGTCACATTTCTGCATTCAATGCAGGAATGCTGTGGCCTACATAAAATTGTACCTGTGTGTGTTGTCTATAATCTATACATCAGGCTGCATTTCATACGGGCAGATACAAAGATACAGACAGTGCACCATTCATTTTCAATGGAAGTCAGCGACATGTGGATACTGTTATGACCTGGCTCTTGGGCCATAACAAAGGAGGAAGACACACGGCTGTTTAAAAGTGCACAAAACAATATTTATTTACCATATAAACAATTATGAATCAAACAATACTAAAGTACTAAGGTGGAGTGTGTTAATCAGTAGATCAAGTGAAGTAGTGTGAGGCCCCTTTTCCACTATGGGGTGGAACCAGAACCAGAACCAGAACTTTCCAGGACCCAGAACTACCAAGAACCATGTGTAGTTCCAGAACCAAGTTCTGCTTCCGTTTCCATATAACCAGAACCCAGAACCTGTTAAGTCTGCCCCCCCCCCCCCCTATTCCCCCACTGCTGAGTAGCTCGGCCGGCAGGGCCCCCTCCCCCTTGGCACGGCCGGGGGGGTCCCGTAATACAGAGATATTCATGTTTAAATAATGACTGGTTATTATTCAACAGTGGTGGAAAGTAGCTGTATATAGTATTCTACTTAAATACATTTCGGCCATTTGAAAATAGACAAACTACAAGCTCGATGAGACACGTGAGCTTGTAGATTGTCTATTTTCAAATTTATTTGCTTTATTGTACTTTTTTAAACCAATAATATGAACATATTTTTATATGCCACAGCTGTGGCAGCCACATGCCACAGCTGTCACATATATTTCCTATACATAATAGATATACTGTATATGCACATACTGTAGTTTATATGAACATGGATATATGCAGCAATCATTATATAGGCTATATTTGCCGATATGGATTTCCTTTCCATGTGGGGAGTGGGACAACAGTAAAACACCCGTTTTAAATGCATTCGACCAGTTGTTCTCCAACCTTTAGCCTACCTGTCTACAATATATTTGCTTAAACTGCAAGAGAAAAATATATCTCATATAGGCTATAGCTCATATGATGATAAATGATAACCCACCTTTTGAATATAGCATTTAACATTGTGTGGGTTGCAATTATAGTGCCTCTTGAGCAGATTGAGCAAATTGTGCCATAACATCCAGTCCAGTTGTAATGTCAATATCAAGAAATGTGCAAATACAAATCATTTAACCGTTGTGCTAGTTGAATTTAATTCTTCCAATGTGTAGTATTGTGTACAGCACATTTCTAGTAATGATATGCCTAATGCATTGCCCTGAAAAAGAAAGACAATTCTGTTCTGGCAATTTAGAATAGATTATATCGCTCTCGCGCGCGAGCACACGCACGCAAACACATACACGCACGCAAACACATACACACACACACACACGCACACGCACACACACACATCTGCAGTTAGCCTAGCTGTTAGCTGTAGTGTAGAACAACAACTGCAAGCAAACAACTCGTCGCGACAGCTTTATGGCTCTCTCTCTCTCTCCCTCACGCACACACAAGCTCTGTCTCTCCCTCTCTCGTGGCCATAGTGTTTCTGTGTGCTTTTCCAGGTTATTTTTATGTGTGTCCGCTGTCGCTGTGTCGCACTTAGGAGTTTAAAATGTGCGCTGTTGTGTTGTGTGCGCTTCTCCTCGCTCCGGTCTCCTCAGTGCTCAGAGTGCTGTCACCTCAGCTCGACCAATCGAGAGCAGCAGCGCTGCTGGCCCCGCCCATAGGTTCCCAGAACTCAGCGTTAGTACTACCTCAAAAGCAGGGCCGAAAAAAGGTTCTGAGAACCTGGTCTGAAACCGTGCCGTACCGCGCTGTGCGCTGTGGAAACAAACCCAGAACTAAAAAAAATAGGTTCAGGTTCTGGATAGTTCTGGTTCCACCCCATAGTGGAAAAGGGGCCTAAGTGAGTGGATGTGTGGTGAGTGTAGTGTGGGGTGTTCAAATCAAATCAAACTTTATTTGTATAGCACCTTTACAACAGCCAGCTGACCAAAGTGCTGAACAGAGTAAAACAAGACAGTAGAGCATAGCAATATAAAACAATGAAAAGAGACAAAATATAAAACAGAGCATACAATAGCACAGAGCAGGAAATCAATATACAGGTAAATCAGGTGCAGTTAAAGGCGAGGGAGAACAGATGAGTGTTGAGGAGGGATTTAAATGAATGGCTGTGCAAACACATGCTGCTGCTCTCATGGAAGGAGAGAGAGAGTGAGGCCGGCCAACTCCCAACCCTTTATAGAGCACACTGGGAACACTGGCCAGGTGCTCCCAATGCACTGATTGGCAATTCCTCAGGACCTGTGAGAAACAAAGACCTAGGCCTACAGGAATACACACAGGCCCTAGTAGGCCAACTGCAGGGGCTGTGACAATACAAAGATGCCTCTGACGTTTGTAGCTGCTGCAAAATCTACAACAGCTACAAAAAACAGTTGAGCCGGTTTCAACTTCAGCTACAAAGATACAAAACTACAAATACGCTGTCACTGTGTGTAGCTTTACATCTTTGTATCTTCTGCCAGTGTGAACGCAGCATTATAGCCTATACGGTGGGGGTGGCGCCATGCGTAGAGCCAATCAGTTTCACCAATCTTCTCCATTTGGGTCGGTCCAGTGCTAGGGGCTCGGCTTCAGTCAGCGACAGGCCCAGTTGGTGTAAGTCCCTGGTGTGTGTGTGTGTGGGGGGGGGGGGGCGTTTCCAGCCAGCAGATTTTGGGTCAAAGTGGAGGATAGTGTGAGTGGGGTGTTCAGGGGGGAGTCTTTTGGCATGGCCATACCAGCGCATCCGTCGCTGTGCTGCCAGTTGGGACGTGGGGGGCCGTTGGGTACGTTCCCGCAGCGTTTCCATTGTGGTCCTAACAAACATTTTAAACATTTTTGAGTGGCCAAAATAATGCCGCCGGGTTGTAAGTTGAAAAGAACATAACATAACGCTGAAGAAGAAGACGAAGAAAAGAAGGAAACATCCACACTGCCTATATCTCTGTGCGTGTCAGTCTGGGCATTGCTCTGGTGTTTTCCTCTCAGTAACACCTATATCTCTGTGCGTGTCAGTCTGGGCATTGCTCTGGTGTTTTCCTCTCAGTAACACCTATATCTCTGTGCGTGTCAGTCTGGGCATTGCTCTGGTGTTGTCCTCTCAGTAACACCTATATCTCTGTGCGTGTCAGTCTGGGCATTGCTCTGGTGTTTTCCTCTCAGTAACAGCTGGGCTCTGCTTGTGTGACGTCGAGGGTCCCATGCATCCAGATGAGACACGGCCAGGGAGAGAGAGAGAGAGAGGGCTTTGGGTTTGTTAGTGTGGTAGTAATTGACCGCACGGTATCCAATGGGTTCGCTGTTCTCATGGTCTTCAGGATGGATTGATGTCCCGCGGGAGTGGAGGGAGAGAGGGGAATGGTGAAAGACAGAGAGAGAGAGAGAGAGAGAGTGTGACGTGTGTGTGTGTGTGTGTGTGTGTGTGTGTGTGTGCGCGAGCGCTCGCGCGCACATATGTGCGAGAGAGAGGGGTGTGTGTATGTGAGGGGGGGCTTCCAGGCTTTGGAGAACCCCATTGTTTATCCTGATGGTTTCCAGATGATGGCAGAGGGAGGTGGCTAGCCTCCCGGGCCCTCTCACACACAAGCAACAAGGATCCCAGACCCAAAGATCCATTCCTGGCACAGATTTTTACCTTATTGCCACAAGGAGATCCCATTTGACCCGGAGAGTGTCTTGTGATAATAGACTAGACTAGAGGGAGTGTGGAGAGAGACTAACCTGGAAATGCACTTGATGGAACACGTGTTGTCATAAATTCAACAAAGTGTGACGCAACGTACATCTTGATCCTAAACCGTTTCACATATGTTGCGGTTTCTACATACAAAGATCTGTGATAGAAGATGGAATAATAATAAAAAATATGCTGAAGGGGGGAGGGGAACATATGGACTCGGCAGCAAGTCATGAAATAATCAAGCCTTCTCAAATAACATTTACATACTATATTAAAAACAGATCCTCTCTGAGATGACGACACACCGTCCTTAAAGGAGTTGCGCAAAAGCTTCGCAAGGCATTACTGTTGATTGGCAGATGTTTTGTATCATTATGCCAATAAAGCTCCCTTGGGTTGAATTGATAAGTCCCGGAAATGGCGCGCTGTGATTGGCTAGTATAGTCACTTGACGCAATGTGACTTCCGCTTGACCTTCTGCCTTCGTTCCTAGCTTCGTTGGAGACACATCGCTCCAATGAACTTCAGCGACCAATGAGGCATCCTTTTTTGAGAGGCGCTTTGAGGGTGTCCAGCTTTGAGGGAACACAAACATTAAATGCCATGCCATTGACAATGAATGGCCAGGTTTGACACATAGTGTGACATGCCACACCTGTGGCCCATCAACCATCAGTCCCAATCATTATCACCATTCAGGTGACATTGACAAATGTACAAGTCTCAATGTATATATATATATGCATTGCATTAGATACATACATGATACATTCATATTTATCCCAACATTTTAAATGTAAGCAAAACAAACAGGGACAACAAAATACCTTATGCCCTGCCCACTAACCTCCCACAGTGCCACACTGTGGCAGAAGCAGCACAGCTACAGACCACTAATCACTCCAGCCTAAACCTTTTCATGTCAAGGACCCCCAAATTGATTCTCAATCCGTTTAATTTCAAGGACCCCCAGTTTTTACATGGATATTAGTCTACAGACCCCCATTTAATGGCATTTCTATCTCTGGGACCCCAATTTATATTGTAAAATCATTGTTAATTTAACTCTCTTGTATACTCTTAGAGTTACAGACCCATAAGGGTCCATTTAGTTACAAACTATCATTTAGCTGGGGACCCCCTGGAACTCCCTCAAGAACCCCTGGGGGTCCCTGGACCCCACTTTGGGAACCACTGGTGTACAGTGGTATAATGCAGTAGCCTGGGCAACATTCCTTTTCAGGTTCATGATCCGGTCGGGAGCGGATGATATCACTACGTCATGTTGTAGTATTGTTTTGTAGTCATCAATCTCCTGGAATCTTTCTTTTCCCTCAAACCGATTTTTCGTAGCTGCAGGCTACGAGAGCTTTTATTGTTATTCTTCCGGTTTAAGGGAAAAGGAAGTATACCGGATGACTACAAAACAACATGACGTAGCAATATCATCCGCTCCAGACTGGTTCACACGGCAATTTTGTAAGAGGCTTTCCTCAGAGGTGTGGGTGTGTGCTGGGGACCCCCTGGAACCCCACGAAGGACCCATGGGGGTCCCCGTACCCCACTTTGCGAACCACTGGTATAAGGAATCCTATCCACACTTTTCCTGGGCTGTGTGTGCTCCAGTTCCTGTCGATTTGATCCAATGAAAGCCAATGAAACTGGTCAGATGACCAATGACATCCAATGAAATCAACAGGAACTGGAGCACACACAGCCCAGGAAAAGTGTGGATACAGACCCTAATCTGAGGAAAACATCCAATGAATTGCGACGCCACGCATTGCGAACTTGACCTGAGACCAGATACTACAAAATGTCATCTAAATCCTGATCGTTTTCAGAAAAAGCTATGTTCAGTGGTGCTCAAAGCATTTCATGTCAATGACCCCCAAAATTATATGTAATTTTATTATGCCAATAATAAAATTAGAAAATATGTTGTTCTGGGACCCCCCAGAAGCAAAGATTTTAGTTAAAAACGTTTGGTGTGAAAGATTTCCACACGTTATCATGATTTTCAAAGATAGCAGCTATGCGGTTGTATATCTGCTATTTTTCAACATCTGAAGTTTAAAATAACCCTTGTCTCCCTTTTGACTGATACCTGTCCATTCAAACTCTAGACGGGCCTCCCCCTAAGTTATTAGTGCAGCCTCGCCGGGCAGCCGGCGAAAACTAGTGTTCTCAACAGGCCCGGAAATGATGATCTTACCCCCCATGCCAAAGCACCAGTGCTCACCAGCAGTCTGCCGTCACCCAGGCGGATATGTTGATCTGACCCCCCATTCCAATGTGCCAGCGCTTGCCCAGCAGTCTGCTGTCACCCAGGCAGATGCGTGCACGAAGTACTGTATATGTCTCTGATGTCTTGCTACAGTGGGCAGACTGTAATGAAGTGTAGCTCAGTCTCTACCTGGTGTGTGTGTGTGTGTGTGTGTGTGTGTGTGTGTGTGTGTGTGTCACAGCACAGAATGTGATGTATGATGATAAGAATGCCCCTCACTTCACACAATGTGTGTTTCGTATTCCCTTCCAATGCATGGCTTTGAAGATGGCAGCCAAGTCTATGGACTTTTAATGTTTGTATAGCACTAAATGATGTGGCCGATATACAGACACGGGACAGACGTGAAACACATGTTTTGTGTATGACTGATCAAACACTCTGTAGCAAATGCTTACTATCAGAATATGACTGTAAGTTAACTAAAGAAATCACACCCGTGTGAAGTGAGGGGCGCTCTTATCATCATCCCATTCCGGCCAATCAGAATTTGCGTCCTCACCCTCGCCTTCAATGTTTGTGTTTTTGTATACACATTGACAAACACTCAAAGCTGGTCATGCATTAATTGTCGGATGTGCGCATTCAATGTGTGAGTTGGGACAAACGCTCAAAGCTGGCCATAGGAGGGGCTAGCGCCGCTCAAAATAAAAGTTCTAACCAAAAACACATACAAACACCTACCCTACCTTTAACTCATACTTCATGTACTTCATACATACTAAATCGTACACATATGGTCTCACTGTGATATCATATCAAAACAAGACTCCCATCCAGTTCAGTACAAACCTGGCTCGTCGCCCCAATTATGACATGCCCTACTTTTCAGCCCAAGTTGTATTTAATTGGATGCAGCCTTGTTGGGAATGATTCTTGTTTATGATTGGTTTAGGGATTCTGTCATTGTGTTATACAAGTGCAAGCCGGGGTTCATCTGGGTTTGATTTCCTTCTCGCTCCGAGTTCTCTCCGAGTCCTGATTGGCTGGCCAGGGCCAGCTGGGAGGGATGTCATGACAGAGAGCCTGAGGTATTTTCTCCTGTTAGTTTTCAGATGCCTCTCCCATTGGTTCCTTTCCTCCACAGGCTCGAGGAGGCCTCCTTTATGGTCTCTGGTGAGCACAGCTGGAGGGAGGGGAGCTCTCAATTCTAATGGGAAAGTTGAACCTCTTCTATATATTTTTTGTGTTTATTATAAATAAATAATAATAATACCAGGGATTCTCTACCTTTTTATTATAGTTGTTGTTGTATCTTTTATCTCAGGGAATCTACACCGTAAAATCCTTTGTTAATTTAACTTCCATGTTGTACACTCTTAGCCTGGCTAATAAGCAAGACTCATATCACACTGTCGAATCCACCGGCAGGCTATTTTCTTTTTTGCCAGGCTGCATGATTCGCGTCTGGTTTATTAGCCAGGCAAGTACACTCTCAGAGTTACAGAACCACAAGGGTCCATTGGGTGGTTCCTTCCCAGTCCCAGACATGAACTTTAAGAACCAGTGAATTAAACCCACTATTGCTCCGCTATATTCCAACAACCTTGCCCTTGCCATTAAAGTGTTATTCTGCCGGGGTGGAAAATCCCCATCTACACCCGGCCGTGGTATAGTAAGTTAGAACAGCAACTCAGGCCGATACAAATGTGTGGCGACTCCTCCAGGATTAAAAAGTATACCGGTAATGACACATTTCCCAATGTGGAATATTCCCAACCTTCAAAAAGTAAATTTGTCTGTTTTCCCTCATGCAGTGACAGAACCCCTATATCAGCATCCTATTCCCCACTGCCAAAGTCCTCCCCCTCTGGGCCACCAGCAGACGCCTGCCATCAGTTCCCCTTAGAATCACACTGTGCTTTGAGTTGGCTGCCGGCCAAAGAAAGCCTTGTAGGTCAGTCTCCTACGGTAAAAGGTGACGAGAAGCAAAAGCAGAGCGTTATTCAAAGCCTTTGAGTTTTACACATTGAAACAAAGTTGCCCCATAATATCCTAGTTTGTCGACAGCTTGTAAATGGATGACATTAAGGTGGTAAACATCGTTACCCGATTTGGTGAATGCAAGCATCTGATGTATTCATATTGCTTGATTACTTGGTTGCACCAGTGGTGAAAAGTAACTAAATACATTTACTCAAGCGGTGTTTTTACTTTACTTAAGTATTTCCTTTTTTTTATTTTATAAACTGCTATTTTCAAAAAAGGTTTTTGTACTTTAACTAAATTACAAATTGGAATGCATGTTTTACTTGTAATAGAGTATATCTTTTTTTTAATTGTGGTAATGCTACAACTTTCATTGTCAATGGCATTTAATGTTTGTGTTGCCACAAATTTACGTAAAATTTCAGGCACGTGAATTCCACCACTGGGTTGCACATCGTGTCAAACAAGTATATCAAGTATAAATCAGGCATTACTTTTTTGTTGTTTGAATTCAATTTATTTTGTTCCACAGGCTCGACCAAAGGGTGAAGGTTTGACCCCCTATCAGGGAAAGAAGAGGTGCTTTGGAGAGTACAAATGTCCCAAGTGCAAGAGGAAGTGGATGAGTGGAAACTCCTGGGCCAACATGGGACAGGAATGTATAAAGTGCCACATCAATGTTTACCCTCACAAACAGGTAATTATGATCCATAATCCAATCATTCTAAAAGTTCCAATGTGCTCAAACTCATAATGTTGATAATGTAAGTGCTGGCTCCTCAACCCTAATTTATACCTGAACGTACATTTTCGTGGGGAAATGGATTATGTGGTAGTGGTGTGGAGTGATGGTTGTTTGGTTATTAGAAGGTTCACAGTTCAATCCCCAGCCTCCCCTAGGTTAGTGTCCTTGAGCAAGACACTGAACCCTTGACCCAGAAGGGTCCATTTGGATCCATTTCTACACTCTCAGAGCAGAGGCGTATTTACAATAAGGCGAGGGCAGGCCGTCTGTCCAAGTCTCAATCTCGCCAGTCCTTGAAAACAGTGATAAAAAAGAAAGAGGCAAACTTAGAACAATGGGAGAGCATGTTGCTCCGACTAGCTCGTCCGTTGACTACATTCGCCCCTCGCCCATTCACGGCCCGGGCATGTCCATTACGTGGCACGACCCCTCCCATAGACATGCAAATACAACGCCTTTGTGTTCACACCTTGCTGTCAAAGAACACAAGGGAGATACTGTAACAGCCGTTTAGTCATGTAAGTCATACTACTCATTTTGGGCTCACAGAGCCATTCTGTCTATCATTCTGTCATGCACTTAAGCCACTTTGTATTTATTCTGTAAACTTCGTATTAAAGTAGATACCGGTACTCTTTTATGAGCCGTGTTGTTCTTTCATACATGTTACGGGCAGTAAAACCCCAGGCTAGACTTAAACAATTCGTAACAGATACATTTGACACATTGAATCCCCCACCCACCCGAATGCACATTTATCTGACCAGTCTATGTAATGGTGTCACAAGCCAAAAATAGTGGATAAAAATGGTAAATGATGCATTTATAAAGCGCCCAAAACCGCCCAAATCCAAATCGCTTTGCACTGTGCATTACACTCATCCATTCAGATACTATACTGTACATGTTCATTGTTAACACACCAATGGTAGAGGAAACCATGCAAGGCACCAACTTTAACCTTGTTAAAGAACAATCTGGCCTGGACGGCTCTCTCTCGCCATTTCCTGTCAGTCTACTATCTCTATCAATAAAGGCAGAAAAGGCCCCAAAATAAAAAAGAAGAAAGAATTCAACAAACAAGAATGACTCAGTCATAACTGCCTGGTGCAACAAGCTCTTGTAGCGCCCGTTTTCTTTCGTTTCCAACGATCATTTGTTGGTCACTTTGGTTGTTATGGCTTTCCTCTAGCTCGTTAGCTCATAACATTAGCTTCTGTTGCCACTCGATCCGCATGGGTTTTGCTTCCATAAGGAGGCAGCCAATCATGACTAGGTTGTCACTAAAGTCGTCTTTACGGTCGCCAGTAGTAGTGCGTAGTAGTCCAGGCACTTTTCAAGCACCTGGCAAAAAAAGACTAACAATCTGTGATTTTGCATTTTAGCGACCTCTGGAGAAACCTGATGGGCTGGATGTGTCCGACCAGAGCAAGGAGCATCCTCAACACCTGTGTGAAAAGTGCAAAGTCCTTGGCTACTATTGCCGCCGTGTACAATGACACTAGCTACTCACCAAATGTTTTACTTAGGTAAAAGTATCAATACTGCAATATAGAAATACTCTGTGAAAAGTCTGGAATTCAAATTGTATTAGTTTTGTACTATATTGGCATCAAATATACTTAAAATGTATACAAATCAAATCAACGCATTGTGAGCTTGTTAGATCGGCTATTTTAAAATGGCCAGAATTAAGTGGTTAATGTATGTTTTGTAATAACACAAATCTACAAAGTAACTAGTAACTAAAGTTAGTGGAGTATTGGAAATTGGAAATACTCCAGTAAAAGCACCTAAAAAGCACTGGGTACAAGTGCCTTGTGCCCACAAAGCCTCCCAAAAGCTTAACCAAGAAGAAGACTTGATAAGAACTATCCCCCATAATGTGTGCTTCTTGACAATATGGCACAGTATTAGAAGTTCTCTGTGGTGGAAGGTTTGTACAATACCTCAGCGGAGTCCAATAGTTTTATTTGCTGCGGTCTTTTTTAATGGTTTATGATGATGTAAATAGTTTTTTAAGTCTTAATACTGAACAGTGCATCATATCAACTGTGAATTAAGAAAATGTGGATGTTTTTTTCTCACAGGCAACCCGTTGGACCCAAGGGTTTGGACTGAAATGTCCATTTCCACTATGTATATTACAGAAATAACTTTATAGAAAATACATGATACCATGATATTTGTCTGTATAAAATATGCAACCATTCTTTACTAAAAGGGATAAATTGTGTATTTGTATTATGATCAGTGTTATAGATGGTACCATTTTATATATATATTTGAAAAGCCTTATTATTGTTTTGATTATTATTACGGCATCATGCGAAGGATTCCTATAACCAAGTAACGATTATATTTTTTGTTCCAAAGGTTTTAATAAAATTATTGTAGCACCCTCTTCCCCTCCAAGTGTGTGTGTGGAGGGAGATTATATGTACCTACTTCTAGTTCAAGCAAACACCAAAGTGCTCTTTTCAGAGATATAGCCATGTTTACTGGAACAATACTGCACAACACAGAAAGATAATGGAAGGCTGGATGTGCATGCTTTGATCTTAACGTTTATTTCTTTGTTCTATCAAGTAAACTTCAGATAAAAAGGGTTGGTGTTTGTGTAAAACACCATTTTATGTGCCTTAGTTTGAGTACCCCATGAAATGGAATTAATGATATTATATATTTGAAAATGTTTGTATTAAAAATATATTCAACAATTTCTTGGCTTTTATACGCGTTAGTTTTTTTCTTATGTTCAGTGAATCCCGAGGGGCGGTGTGCAATTATTTAATACAGAAGGATGGTCTTCCTGCTTTCTTTGTCGCACCTCCAACGGTGCCATGGAGGACTATGCATGGCAGGGGCGTCCTCTTCCCTGAACCAAGCCTAAGCCTGACTGCATACCAGTCAGGCTCTTCACATTAATAATGCAAAAAACTCGTCCTAAATGCATTAACTCATTTAGGAATTAGGACTGAGGCCGATTCTAAAAACACCCTCTAAATCCGGACCTAGGTTTTCTGAAAAAATACTCAAATACTGATAAAAAAATGTTATGCTGCTATATAGTGTACATAGCAACAAGAACCCCACAAGGGGTTCCCGTGAATCCCGTCCAGAAGGGTCAAGACACCAAAAGGGGTTCCCGTCCTGAATGGGTTAATATTCTGGCCTGATTATGGCAAAGACGATAACAAATGTTATACTAATAGTTCAAAATATGTCTGAATAATCATACACTATACATCCCTTGAGTCGAGTGTTCATCACATCACCCTGCTCAACAGTGTGGAACAGATGAGACAAAACGCGCAAAAACAATTAACTGTATTCTTTTTATTCTATGGTAAAAGCCCTGCTGTCAACAACCAGGGGTGCCACAGTGCACCCTGACCAAACAGTAGAGCCACTGTGCGACTGACCATTTCACAGCAGGGGGTGAGGCCGAGACCATGCCGGCTCGGATCCGCTCAAGATCTATTATAGCTGTCCAGAATCTGTGATACTGATCCTGGCATTCGTCTTCCCAGACCGAGAACCAAATGTCGCGACTTTTTGGATCACATCCATTCCTTGTTTGACGTGGCCAAACACAACATGCTTGCCATCCAACCTAAGGGAAGAATGAAGAGTTTTATTATTATCACTGTAGTCCATACCCGGGAATATATGCACACTTTGGTTGATACCCTCATGTACGTACTGTCCATGCATTGCATTTGTATTGCCCCGATCTACAAGACGTTTATGAACTGACCCTTACAGGTCCATTTGGTTCTGTACTTTGTACACTCACAAGAGTTCTGGTGGTCCCCGGACCTGACAATGAGAACCGCGGTGTTCTAAATCATCTAATAATTTCCATAAATAAATTAAGAATATAGTAGAGAAAAGAGCCGATCCACAAGCTTGCAACGCGGCGCGTTGTGAGCTCATGTTGTGAGCTCGTAGATCTTCTATTTTCACTAGTTTGGGTCGATCGCGGGCAAAAGTCTAATTTGGGTCTTGAGCTAAAAGGTTTGGGAACCACTGCTCTAGCACTTGCGATGTTCGTCGTCTCAGCACATACCACTCTGTTGGAGCCAAGGTGATGAAGAACTGAGATCCATTGGTGTCGCGTCCGGCGTTGGCCATGGACAAAATGCCTAAGACAGAAAGATAAGCAACAGTGGTGCAAGGATTGACAGGGATAGGCAAATATAAATGGCGCTGGCCCGAAAGTACTAGACCCTCCGGGCCAGTAGAACACACCTTCCACTTGCCCATTTGGGCCAGTAAAATTAATGCCATAACCCCAAACACCTATAAGTGCACATTATTTTCCTGTGGCGTTTTGTAATGATTTTGTGACATTGTCTGGTTAATGAGGGTCAGTTCTTGACTGTTATTAAGTTCAAAAATAATGTTCCTGGGCAAGTATAGCTACAATAGTTGGGCCACTGCCAGTGATCTTGAAAAGTCACTGGCCCAGAGGACCTGTGGCAAATTCCCTTTAATGTGGTTAAAATAACCTTTTAACATTTTCTCACATACCGCACTTAAGCAGAATTTTGAGGTACTTTTACTTTTCCTGCCAGTCATGTTTCAAATTCATCTCAAGAACCAGATAATGGATAAATGATAAATAAATCATCCTTCATAGCAAGCCAAAAATCCAAATATATTAAATCAACAAGATACATGGTGAAATTACACAGCCGTCTTTGTAAATCCAAACCTCATGGTCAAATTGGGCAAAATAATCTTACAATTTAAGCCATGCCGAGTTGATGAAGTTCAGAATGAGCAGTTCATGGAGACATTACTCGCACAGCACTGCCATCTGGTGGAAAGCAGGAACTATGACAATACTATGAAGACAGCTGGACCAGAGAAGGCTAGCTGGGCTACACTCAACATCTGCAAGTTTAAAATACACCACTTAAACCCTATAGACTTCGTTGACCGGGGTCTGTAATAGCTATTTTAGAATGCCAAATAGACTGCCAAATATATGCATTATTGTGTATTTCTCTGCCTTCCATTCAGTCTCATTGTTCACCAATATGCTCATTCTGTCTCAGCCAGAATGAGCTGTCAGCGAATGTATACTACCGGTATTTGTCTGTCGCCCTTATGTTTAGCGCAGATCCTTATATGGACATTCAGTATAGCATCTCTGTTAAGACAAGACTATAAGTGTCTGAGAATGGGGTTGGGGAGGCTTGCGCCCGGAGGGGCTGCTGGAATAGGGAAGGAGGCCTGTTCCTCACTCTGCTGAATCTTCTTAATAAATTCTCAATACTTCACCTTGTCATTCCTTCACCGTTGGAAGATTATTTAATCTACAACAAGTCGCCCGGGGCTCTCTACTCCAGTGGTTCCCAAAGTGGGGTCCGGAGACCCCTAGGGGTACTTGAAATAGTTCCAGGGGGTCCTATCATAATAATCATAATTAGGAACCAAATTAGACCGTTATGGGTCTGTAACTCAGAGAATGTACAAATTGAATGGTTCCATTTGTACATTCTCATTAGATAAATTAACATTGATTTTACAATATAAATTGGGGTCTCAGAGATAGAAATGCCATTAAATGGGGGTCCGTATAATGCATGTCAAACTGGGGGTCCTTGAAATTTAACGGGTTGAGAATCACTGCATAACAATCTTCTCTTATGTGGGTCCTTTGGAATATCTTTTCAAATGGGGGTCCGCGGGCTAATGAGTGCAAATTTGGGGGTCCTTGCCTTGAAAAAGTTTGGGAACCACTGCTCTACTCTATATGCTAAATCTCTTTGCCGAAAATAGCCAATCCTCCAATTGTGAGCTTGTAGATTTGCCATTTTCACCAAATGTTGGCCCCCAGAATAGGGCGCTAGAATGCATCATTTGGATTTCACAATAGAGGGTATGCGCGTGCCTCAGCATCACACCAGGAAGTTATGCGGGAAATTCCGGGAATGCCTACTGAGTGGCAAAAAACGACTTTCTGGCCTTGACAGCCCTATCCAAACAGAAAAGTCCTATTTGCATACCCTCTATACCACCAATGTATGAACATTGCGGATAGTGTGAAGTCCAAATACATTCAAATAAATGGTCTACTGTCTTCAAGTGGAACGCTATAGCTACTATACCTATACCCTATGAGAAGAGTGCCTGAGGAAGAACAGCTTTTATCTAACCACTGGGCAAAGGTTAAATATACACCAGTCTACTCTGTACCTGCTCCAGCTGGAAAGTCTGCTGCCAGTGGTGTGCTGATGTGCCTCAGAGTGAAGTTCTCATCAGCAAACTTGTTTCCATAGATGGACTTTCCTCCACTTCCGTTGTGGTTGGTGAAATCCCCAGCCTTTAATAATGAAAAACAACACTTTGACACCGTGATATCCACAACACATTATGTTTGTTTAAGTTTGTTATTAGTTCAGTTACAGTATACAGGGCTTAAAGCCCCAAAAAATCCCAAGACTGAAAATGATTTTTTGCAAATCTGCAGTGATCTCATTAAATGACCCTTATGAAATCCTCAGGACTGAAATCAGTCCCCAGGACTGAACTTTAAGCCCTGATATACCACTTGTGTATTATTGATCGAGGATTCACAACATCTTCATTCATAACTTACCTGGCACATGAACCCGGGAATCACCCTGTGAAAGATTGACCCCTTGTAACCAAAACCTTTCTCTCCAGTGCACAGGGCTCTGAAGTTCTCTGTGAGTAAAACAATAGTAAAGATACAATTTACAATTTAGGCATTTAGCAGACGCTCTTAATCCAGAGCGATTTACATTAAGCAATAACAAAAAGCATGGCATACATCACATAATAAAAAGCAGTTATCATGATCCGTTCGTAAGCTAAGAATATCTATGTAAACTATACATACTATATTATATTATATATTATACATGTGCTATGACTACATAAAATGCAATTCTAGTGCTGTCTACGTAACATGCTATAAGTCTGTTTAAAATACCCAAGTCGTCTTGTTACCATGGTCACATATTACAAGCTTAATTGCAGCCGGCCTGCATGGCCTATAGGGCAGGCTATGTAATGCAGCAGCCAATTTGAAATCAATTTTGATAGATTGATTGAAAATTGTATAGTAGTAGACTAGTAGTAGTAGTAGTAGGCCTATGTAGAATGGGTATTTCAAACGAAAGCATAAGTCAATATACAAGGCGGACTAAGTGGACATTTCGGCAACACTATGCATGCAATTAAATGCAAAAATGATTAGGCCTACCTGCTGTTATGGGCACAACATCCGCACGCAACTGCAAGAATAAAAAGATACATTAAAGAAAGTGAGATAAAATAAGAAATAAGTGTGAGAAAATACTTAATTAGTAGCAATTAGTTATGCCTGTTTAGATTATGCAAGAACTAAAGACATACTCACTGACCTCGAAAGTTACTCTTCCTATTGCCGTGCCGTCTACAGCGATGTCAAAGTAAACCACTGGGTTCGCATTGGCCGCGACACCACTGCTGTACATTAGTAACATACATAAGCCATATAGCTTGATCATCCTATTTGATAAAAGCATCTCTGAAACAGACTGTACAAGTTACTCAACGGCACAAAAAAGTCACGCGTGCAGCACTGTAGCCTACGCATGGATGAATGGTGAATGCGTGTCTGTCATACAGTAGAGTTGTTGTTATAAGCTTAGCCTGCATGTTAACCACTCCCCCTTGAAAACATTGCAATCTGATATCATCAAGGGGGAGTAGTTAACCCAATTAAATTCAATTAAATTCAATTCAAAGGGCTTTATTGGCAATGGCATGAGAAATATGCAACAATACAATCAAAACAAAATGTATACAATTGAAAGTCAGAATCTCCAATAATTCAATTTCTGTGTACCAAGATCACTCGATGCAGGAATACACACAATGATTAGTCTTTGTGGTTGTGTTCCTTTTGATATCCTTCTCCTATAGGCTACTAGTTTACAATCTGGTTGCTGTGTTTGCACATTGTTGTACTGCAGCAGCTGGAGTTTTTTGTCATTAGTGTGGTTATTGTAACACTTTATTATTTCACTAATTTCTCTAGAGCAGCACTGCCCAAAAGGTAGATTGTGATCACAAAGGCTGTGCAGGTAGACCACATGACATGCCCTAAAACAAAACAAAAAACACTTCTATCAAGGTGACTTGATTGACATCAAAAAGGGCCTGCCAGCTTAAACCCACAATGTACTACTTTGTTTTCAAGTAGAGGGTATGCACATGACATCATCGTACCTGGAAGTTATGCGGTAACGCCCACAGAGTGGCAAAAAACTACTTTCTGGCATTGACAGCCCATTCATCCATTCAAACAGAAAAGTCCTATTTGATTGCATTAAACAATGTTAAACTCACCAACATTGCAGCTGTACGAAAAGCTTGAATTATCCTCTTTCTATCTGCAAAGTTTTTGTTTCATAAAAATCCACCATATAATAGAAATGTTATTATGAGCTACTTTCTGTCAAGAAATGCCCTAGTTTGGAAGTGCTTGTTTTCAATAACACAACGTTTTGCTGCCTCCTGCATTATGTGACATTTAGAAACAGGTGGTACGCAGGGCGGTTAAGTGATTTCCAACGAGCGCTTCCAAACTCTAACACTCCATGCTGCTCAATGTTTTGCCACTCAGTCTAGATGAGGGGGACGTACGTGTCCTGATGGAAAAATCATGCATGTGCATACTCTCTATGGTCACAAACGTCGGTTTCCGTCATGATAGATTTTCCCCCATTTTGAATTTTCTTCAAAACACACTTTTTGATCCTACACCTAGGCCAGGGGTCTGCAACATCATTCATTTATGGTTTCTGTAGGAGGCCAAACGTGACATTTTTACAAAATTGGAAAACTTAACTAAACTAAAATTTGCGTCATAGCATGCGACACACTCAGTGCCGTGCCAGCCAGGTGTCTATTATAAACAAACCGGTGGGTGTGTGAGGATGCTGCCTGCTACGCTACTACGGCTTCTACAGGGAGGAAAATAAAGATAGCCGACGAAAAACAGAGGATTTAACAGTTCGTGGACAGAGGCTTTTGCCTTCACAGCCAATGCAGATTGACTGCCTGTATGTTTAATCTGCAGTGAGAAGCTATCAAACAACAAAAAAAGTAACGTTGAAAGACATTTCCAGTGAAAGCATGCTAAATTCTGCTAGTTTCGTTGCAACCCGGGAGATAATAAAGTTTGGCAAGCTGCATTATAATGCGTACATTTTCTTTGCGGCTCCAGATAGATTTTGAATTTATTTTTGGTCGAAAATGGCTCTTTCAACATCTTGGGTTGCCGACCCCTGACCTAGGCTGACGACAGAGTTTGCTACACTAACATACAACATTCTGCATACACATGTCAAAATACTTCATTCAACAAACCAGTTCATTCAACAAACCACGTGCAACCCAGATTCGGCTCAAACAAGGACTTAAATTCTTCAATCACACAATGGTTACAGATGAGTAGCCGTGCTCAGTTGCTCACGGTGCTCCTGGGGGTAAACAGAATCAGTGTCATGGATATATTTTAACCCTGTTTACACTATTTTGTTAACTCAAAGCTAATAGTTGGATACTGACACGAGGCTATACTTTTCAGGTTAAAGTTTGCACAGATCATTTGCATAGCCACAGGGTAGCATTCTGTGTAAAGACAGCTGTCTTTACACAGGCCCTGATATAATCAGTCGGGTGCATTGCATTGCTTTAGCCCTGACCATTAGGTTCAATGACATAATGGCATTGGCTATTGACAGGACATGTGTTAACAACAATGGGCTGCAGGCTAGGTGTGGACTCTAATTAAAAATTCTTTGCCTTAATAAAAGGCAATGCCAAGGCTGCAGGAAATTGCACCTGACATCTATTTGGTGCAGCGCACAAGTATATTTGTTGGCCCAAAGGCTAGGCTGAGCCCTTGAATAGCTTATAGTGTGATACGTACATGCAGCCACATTGACCGTGTCCTTAACAGTTCACCAATGTGTGAGTTCACAGAGTTGTCATCTGATAGGTCAGTTTCGTCTGCTTTATCGATCAATAATTGCTTGCATTCAAGGTTAAAGGTTGTACTTTGTTACATCCTGTGTACATACAGAGTAAAACTATTTTTTGCTGGGCTTCCTTCAGACAATGCAACAGCATAGATAACAGCAAACAGCAAACACGGAAAACAAATGGATAGAATAAAGAGTGCAAAAAAAAGAGCAAACAAAGAGTAAAAAGAGTATAATTATGTAGATGTGCGTATTTCCCCTGTAGTAGCAAAGTTAGGTGAGTTTGTGTGAACAATCTTACAGTAGGCTATGTTCCATACTGTATATATACATCACATTTAGTTTCGAAAGGTGCAATTTGAGCATAATAGTGCAAGAAGAGGGTGAGGGAGGGGGGGCTAACGCTTTCCTTTGCCCTGTTTGTCTCCACCAGGCCGAAGGCATGGGGGGAGAGTATGTTTTGCACTCCGTCCGTCCGTCCGTGTGTGTGTGTGTGTGTCCGTGAGCAGCTAATCTCGGCCACCGTTAACCCGGTCGATGCCAAATTTTGCACACACACTCCCTGGATGCCAACGATGAACCTCTGCCCCAAACTTTCCAGAACGGCCTGTTATAGCGCCACCAGGAGGCCGCTTTGTGCAAAACAAGTTTTTGCACAGTACACCTACACAGTCTCTCTAGAGCCATTCAACGAAACCGGTCTTTCAGATTTCTCAGACTCCATCCTGATTGGTTAAGATTGGCTTCCAAAGTTCACAGGAGTGCTCAGTTTCAAACAAAATGCTGCAAATCATGAACACATCGCGTGATTTCCGTGAAATTGTGCACCCACATTCCCACTAGGCCGAGGACGAAATGCCACATGAACAATTTCAACTCAGCCTCAAGGTGGCGCTATAACTGGCCGAAAAGTGTTTTTACCTCTAACTGCACGGATCTGTGGATAACTTTGTATGCCAACTCCCTAGAGGCCAAGGAAAAACCTTTGCCTGGAATTTTTCACATCTGCTCTTTATAGCGCCACCAGGAGGCCGACATATGTAAAACACATTTTCTATTATTATTTACTTTTGTTGCCCTTTTATCCAACCACCAGATGAAGGCAATGTCCTACATTCCTATCCTGGTGGAGACCTGTGCCCAGAAGGGCACTTTTTCTAGTTCGCTCTGGTTCTTATCAGTTCGTTAATGTATCTTTTCAAGTATGTTTTTTCATGTATGTTTTCGTACTATTTACTTAATCCTAGTGTCATCTCTCGCCCTTTCCCCTAGAAAGCTCAACCTGACTGTCATGTGCTTGAAGTGTCATCGAATGATACCTCCTCTTACTCTATGAGCTGGTGACAGTGTCACAGCAACAGACTTGACACTGACTGTTCTGTATAAAAGCTGTCCATTTTTAGTTGTCTGTACCAATAAGAAGTGGGGTGGGACCACATTCACTTACCTCCCGATCCGATACCTAGAGTGCAAATTCGATTTATACAGCGATTCTTAAATATATTGCGATTTGATTCGATATTGCAATTTATTGTGGGTTTTTTCGCAAGTCACTTTGCTTTAGTTTTATTATTCTACAACATTTTTAAAACAATTCTAAACAATATAGAGAACAGAAAAGTTCAATCATACATTCAATGCAGCCAGATCAGTATGTCTTTCTGACATGAATAAATAAATAAAAAGCGATTCTGAACTTTGCGATTCGTTTTAATATCGTGCCGTGGCATTAAAAATTGCAAAATATCCATGAATCGATATTTTTGCCGACCCCTTAAAGAACTATGTGAACCATTTTTGAAATTTGTTTTGCTAGGCAATGACTTTTTGCCCCAATCCACGCACTGTTTTGGGTATTGTTCTAAAAACTAACCTAACATCAGCCAACAGCTGAAACGGACCCTCCCAGTGTGACCTCCAGTCCTTCCTGTGGAACTTCCTGATCAGTACATTTTAACAGTGGGTGACAGCCAGACGTATTTTTCGGAAGTGCGTTATTTGTCTATGGGACCCGGCAGCTACTGCCGATAGCAGGCGATAGTCGAAAAGCGGGCATACCACCTATACGAGGACATACTGTAGGTAATGACAGCAGGAACGCTCACTAGGAGATTTGTATCGTCAAGAGTCGCCGTTGTTCTCTTGCTGTTACAACGCACTGTCACCCTGTTCGATGTGATGCAGAGGACCCGCCCACCACTGGAACTGTTGGATGTGATGCAGAGGACCCGCCCACCACTGGAACTGTTCAATGTGATGCAGAGAGAGGACCCACCATTGGAACTGTTCAATGTGATGCAGAGAGGACCCACCACTGGAACTGTTGGATGTGATGCAGAGAGAGGACCCACCACTGGAACTGTTGGATGTGATGCAGAGAGAGGACCCACCACTGGAACTGTTCGGTGTGATGCAGAGAGAGGACCCACCACTGGAACTGTTCGGTGTGATGCAGAGAGAGGACCCACCACTGGAACTGTTGGATGTGATGCAGAGAGAGGACCCACCACTGGAACTGTTGGATGTGATGCAGAGAGAGGACCCACCACTGGAACTGTTCAATGTGATGCAGAGAGAGGACCCACCACTGGAACTGTTCGGTGTGATGCAGAAAGAGGACCCACCACTGGAACTGTTGGATGTGATGCAGAGAGAGGACCCACCACTGGAACTGTTCAATGTGATGCAGAGAGAGGACCCACCACTGGAACTGTTCGGTGTGATGCAGAAAGAGGACCCACCACTGGAACTGTTCAATGTGATGCAGAGAGAGGACCCACCACTGGAACTGTTCAATGTGATGCAGAGAGGACCCACCACTGGAACTGTTCAATGTGATGCAGAGAGGACCCACCACTGGAACTGTTCAATGTGATGCAGAGAGGACCCACCATTGGAACTGTTCAATGTGATGCAGAGAGGACCCACCACTGGAACTGTTCGATGTGATGCAGAGAGAGGACCCACCACTGGAACTGTTGGATGTGATGCAGAGAGAGGACCCACCACTGGAACTGTTGGATGTGATGCAGAGAGAGGACCCACCACTGGAACTGTTCAATGTGATGCAGAGAGAGGACCCACCACTGGAACTGTTCGATGTGATGCAGAGAGAGGACCCACCACTGGAACTGTTCGATGTGATGCAGAGAGAGGACCCACCACTGGAATTGTTCAATGTGATGCAGAGAGAGGACCCACCACTGGAACTGTTGGATGTGATGCAGAGAGAGGACCCACCACTGGAACTGTTGGATGTGATGCAGAGAGAGGACCCACCACTGGAACTGTTGGATGTGATGCAGAGAGAGGACCAACCCACCACTGGAACTGTTCGATGTGATGCAGAGAGAGGACCCACCACTGGAATTGTTCAATGTGATGCAGAGAGGACCCACCACTGGAACTGTTGGGTGTGATGCAGAGAGGACCCACCACTGGAACTAGTATAGTGTTCGATGTGATGCAGAGAGAGGACCCACCACCACCGTCTCACCTCCTGCAAACATTTTTGAAGAGAAAACACGCCGTGTTTAAGTATTAGCAAGTGTCACCATCAAATAAGCACTCATCTAATGCTCATCTAACTCATGTCATCTAATGCAACTGGTTCGTTTGGTTCAAATGGGGATATATACTGTATCCCTGCCTAGGATCTCGTTCCAGAACAAAAGAACCCATCATTCTTGTCACGAATTATGACCTTTAGCTGCTTGACCCAGTCAGCATATTGATATCGGTGATATGACCACCACCAATTGGTCGTCTCTGATTTTAATGTATGTTTTTACATTAGCACCCTCATCCCTTGCAGACCTCATTTCTAATTACAACCCACCTAGGGTTTTGAGGTCGGCTGACCAGTTAAAGCTGGATCATGTGATTGCGACTAACAAAAGATCAAAGGGTGACCGCCGCTGACCAGGCCTTTGCGGCAGCAGCCCCCAGGCTCTGGAATACTTTGCCTTTTTACATCAGAGCTGCCCAGTCCATATTTACTGTATCAGAGACTGACGTGACGTCTGTGCACAATGGTACGAAATGCATGTTCTGTTCCTGGTTTATTCTCATATAGTTCTGTGTGTGTGTTAAGTTTACTCTCTTTGGACATGAAATGTTATGCATTGGCAGAGGAAATAGCGGGAAGGGCAAGGAGAATCGAGGCACATAATAGAATTGTAGGCACATTTTCAGCAGCAGTGTTTTCATGGCCAGGCCTCCGACTGAGGCAATCAATGACGACGATCAACATGTGTGCATCTTGCCATTTTGGTGGTCAGCATCATATAATCTTCTAACATGATTTGCTCAAAAGGGACGGTCACTTTTGGAGACCACGTGGCCTACTGCAGGCCTCCAGGTGTCAGAGCTTCCGAGCAGCAGCAGTAATAACTCTCACCACTGTAAACCACTATTTGTTTAAAATCACACCCATGTGAACTGAGTGGTGCAACCCCCCCCCTCTCTCTACTCATAGTCACATGTTAACGTCACATAGGTTAACACAGACATTGCTGAATTTGAAAAAAGCAATGACTCTTTATTCCAAAATTAGGTTATTGAAATGTTGGCTCATATCCCAACATGAAAAGCTTGAATGTAGCTTTTTTTTTAATGTTCCAACAATTGACTCTTTCGAAAGCTTCCCCAGAAAGCCTTCATCACAAAAAGCTTTTTCAGGCTTTTTAATTTTATTTTTCAACATAATTATAATAAAATTAAATATCTGCTATTATCCGATATATTATTTTACCTATACCGATTACTGATTAATTGGTTTAAGGCCAATATCGGCCTATTGCCGATTAATCTCCCATCACAATTTTTTTATGTTTGTATAAAATATATTCAACAATTTATTGTCTTTTAAATGATTTCTTGTTCTTATGTTCAGTGAATTCAGTGCAAGATATAGACACATAGTCTAGTGTTCATCACATCACCCTGCTCAACAGTGTGGAACAGATGAGACAACAGATAAATTATCATATTTTAATATGATGAAATGTAGCCCTGAATGAAATGCATGACGATTCAAGTTTACACTTTGTTTTAGAATCCCAAATTCACATTGTTAAGTGCTTGTTAAAACACAACCCGTAAGAGTATGAAAATTACACCCAAGAATCCACTAGGTAAACCAAAGTTAAAAAAAAGAAAAAGAAAAGTACTGACTGACACCTTATCCCTGTTAGGTAAACTACTGTCAACAACCAGGGGTGCCGCAGTGCACACTGACCAAACAGTAGAGCCACTGTGCGACTGACCATTTCACATTGAAATCACAGCAGGGGGTGAGGCCGAGACCATGTCGGCTCTCCGCTCAAGATCTACTTTAGCTCTCCACAATCTGTGACGGTGATTCTCTTGGAGGTTCGCCCAGACCGAGACCCAAAAGCCTCCACTTTCTTGATCACGTCCAATCCCTCCTTGACACTGCCAAAGACAACATGCTTGCCATCCAGCCTAAGGGAAGAATAGGAGAGGTTTATTATTATTATCATCATCATCACCGCCCCGGACGGTGTCAGAATTCATATTACTCTCTAACCCAGTGATTCTCAATCCTTTTCATTTAAAGTATGCATCAGTCCAAGGACCCCAATCTACTCTGAGAAGTTTATAAACTGACCCTCACAACTAGCGATGTCCCGACTCCCTATCAAGATATTTTCTGCCGATAACAATTTTTCCTGATCAGATATTACATTTTTTAAAGAACACTTAAGCCATATCTCACACAATAGTACAATATCCAAAATCACAGACAATATTCAGTCTAACATCATGATATGGATCCAATATTTTGAAGGGACAGACAGTAGGCTGACAGGAAACGGGAGAGAGATGGGGGAAGACATGCAGTAAAGGCCGTGTCGGGCTCGGGAGTCGAACCCGCGGCACACTGCGACTGGATTACCAGTCGGGTGCCCAGACGGTTACGCCACCGCCTGGGCTTATGGATCCAATATTGATACTAGGGATTTGACTATGACTTTAATACATTTGTGTATTTTATGTAATGATGTTTTATTGTTGTGATGTATACCGACTGCCAGTGTGCCAAAAGATTTCCAATTTATGTCATGGACGATAACGTTTTCAGGGGACCAATGAAATACCATGTAAATATCTCCTTTTTTCTGTTACAATCCCCGGCCGGTTAATACCAAAGACTGAGAGCCTCCCTGCTTGTCACTCAGCATCAAGGGTTGGATAGGGGCAAGTCCCTGTGACATACTAGCGTCATGTCACTCAGCATCAAGGGTTGGATAGGGGCAAGTCCCTGTGACATACTAGCGTCATGTCACTCAGCATCAAGGGTTGGATAGGGGCAAGTCCCTGTGATATACTAGCGTCATGTCAAGTGGGTCGGTGTACTTGTACATCAAGCTGCCTCACGCTACAGAAACGGGAGATAGTCCTGCCCTATGGGCCTCACGGCTTGGCAAGACTTATTCAAATATATGTGATACTAGAGAAAATAGCAGATCCTCTCTATATTCACTAGTTTGGGTCCCGGGCAAACATCTCATTTATTTTGTTGCGTCTTGAGCTAAAAGGATTGGGAACCACTGTTGCGATGTTTGTCGTCTCAGCACATACCACTCTGTTTTAGCAGTGCAGATGAAGAACTGAGATCCATTGGTGTCGGTTCCGGCGTTGGCCATGGACAAGATGCCTAAGACACAAAGATAAACAGCAGTCAGTGGTGTAAACTGTAAAGCAGTGATTTTCAACCCTTTTCATATCACGGTCCATTATAGTTTAGTTTTCCTGCCAGTCAGTTCCAATTGATCTCAAGAACCAGATAATGGAGCTGGCATGCAAACTTAGCTTCTTATCAGTGGACAATTTGGGTAAAATGATAAATAAAACATCCTTCATAGCAAGCTTCAAAATATATCAAATCAACAAGATACATGGGGAAATTACACAGCCTTGTTTGGACAAAAATAAAATAGGTCATCTCATGCAAGCATATGGAGTTGATTATGTTCTGAACATGGAGACATTACTCGCACAACACTTCCATCTGGTGGAGAGCAGGAAGTATGACAAATTGACAATACCACAAAGACAGCTGGGCTACACTCAACAGCTGCAAGATGGACTTTATGACTGGGGTACGTCACCCAGGGCTGTAACTACCCCTTTCCCCCACGCTAATTAAAAAAAATAGCCAATGGTGAGATTGTAGATCTGCTATTTTCACCAAATATTTGACGGTTCGACCCCAGAATAGGAACGCTACAGTTTATGTGATTAAAGACATTTGAATGCATAATTTGGATTTCACAATACCAGCAATGTAGGAACATTGTGGATATAGACTCTATATCCACCCGGAAGTTATGCGGGAACGCCTACTGAGCCCCATACATCCAAACAGAAAAGTCCTATTTGATTGCATTAAATGACTTTAAACAACCTTAAATTTGCCACTCGATCTGCCATTGACTTTATGCATGCTCATACCCGCTAGTGAAATCCAAATACATTAAAATAATACATAATTAACCCATTAAGACGAATGCATTCTTAATCAGTAATTCTCAAACCTTTTCGTGCCATGGACCCCCAAAATGTATATATGTTTGGCCACGGATCTAAAATTCTAAATGGCACAGATGCTTTTCCGGTTTAAACGGCTTAAGCCTTAAAAGAATATACAGCACTGCACTCAGTAGTCAGTACTGTGTGTTCAAGTGGAACGCTACCCCATGCAGGAGAACAGTGACTGAGGAAGAACAGCCTTCATAACCACTGGGCAAAGGTTAATGGTTAGTCAGACGGTGGCCAGTCAACCCCCGTCCGTAGGCACAATATACTGGTTCCGTAAGATTGCATTTGGAAAACATGGTACTGGATGACTTCATAAGCACTGTAAGCCGTTGTTTCGCGCTCCAACATTTTTACTTTCCACTCCAAATTCTATCCTCTGTAGCTCTGAGGAAATGTCTTTACCTTTTGGATACGACACTGCAAAAAGGGGTTTTCTCCACTCCTCTTGGGAGGGCTCGGTCCATTTCGACCTATGCAGGGAAATCCTGACACAGAACCCCTTCTCTAATACAGTGGTTCCCAAAGTGGGGTCCTGGGACCCCCAGGGGTCCTTGAGGTAGTTCCAGGGGGTCCCCAGCAAAATTATATTTTGGAACTAAACAGACCCTTATGGGTCTGTAACTCCAGGGCTGCCATATTTCAGAAAATGTCAAGAGTGAGACTCTAGTGTCTTAATTGGCTTTTTTAATGTCGATTTGGCCCGTTTTAACGTTGATATTTAACCTTAACACTGATGTCTTCACCTCCATGCCAGCTGCTCTCCCTGCACTGACAGCCTCCTCATGCTTAAAGTAGAAATGAAAAAGATATCTATCTATGCTCCTCAGACCCAGCCAGCCAGCCAGCAAGCCACACACATAGTGCTCAGACCCAGCCAGCCAGCAAGCCACACACATAGTACTCAGACCCAGCCAGCCAGCCAGCCACACACATAGTGCTCAGACCCAGCCAGCCACACACATAGCTCCGTAAGGGAGAGGTTGCACCACTCACAAAATCTTCAAAAAACTGAAGAGGCTACTGGAGATTGGAGAACCTGATTTGGACATGATCTGATGCAGGACAATGTCACTATGACAGAAAGAGAAGATGGGTCTGGCCACATTCATTCACCCCATAATCTCAGTGGAAATTGGGGAATATGTCAGAAAACTGGAATGTGGGAAAATTCCTTATTTTTACATTTTCTTAGTTCAAACACATATGTGGGCTCTCTCTAACCTGACGCTGCCAGATCCAAGAAGCTTGCTAGGCTCTCTCTCTCTATGAACAGAAACAAGTCGTGATGCGGCCCCTCCCCCTTCACTTCACTTCACACACACACACGACTTTGTCCCTATAATGTGCACGGGCTATGGCACCGTTCCACTTCCTCATATCACGCAAGAGACGCCACACACCAGTATAGAAGAGAGATAGTCACAGGTCACTTACTCACTTGTTGTAACTTGTGGGGGCTATATTGTCTTCCATGAAAAATATTTCGAAGCTATGTTAAAATCCGCATGGCTCATTTCCATGCGTCACACAGTCAGGGACCCTGCTGACGATTTTGGTCCACTGTTTACCCTCCTGCATATATCAGCGCTGCGAGCAGATCGGCTATTTTACCGTTTGTGTGGAGCGTGCGTTATTACGCGGCGGAGCCGCAGAGAATTTATTTATTTATCATTATAATGCGTGTGAAATGGCATGTGTGGCGTGGTGCGTGGTAAAGGGTTAAATTGCGTGACTGTCACACTCAAAGGGTGAGACATGGCAGCTCTGGTAACTCTGAGTGTACAAATGTTTGTTGTCATTTCTACACTCAGTTAAATTAACTGATGGAAATGCCATTAAATGGGGGTCCGTAGACTAATGCATGTCAAACTGGGGGGGGGGGTCCTTGAAATTAAACGGGTTGAGAATCTCTGCTAGAGCTGTAAAAATCTTCTCTTATGGGGGTCCCTGAAAATGGGGGTCCACAGTTATACACTGTACCTGCTCCAGTGTGCTTCAGTTTGAAGTTCTCATCAGGGAACTTCCATCCATAGATAGATTTTCCTCCAGTTCCGTTGTGGTTGGTGAAATCCCCGCCCTTTAATCAGGAAAAACAACGCTTTGACACCATGATATCCACAACAGCATTCCGTTTGTTAGTTTAGTAACTTGTATTGAGGATTCACACATTTCACATCATTCATGTTAACTTACCTGGCACATGAACTGGGGAATCACCCTGTGAAAGATTGACCCCTTGTAACCAAAGCCGTGATCTCCAGTGCACAGGGCTCTGAAGTTTTCTGTGAGTAAAACAATAGTTAACAAGTCGTCTTGTCACTTGCTTAATGTAAATCGCTCTGGATTAAGAGCGTCTGCTAAATGGCTAAATTGTAAAATTGTAAATTGTCACCTCACATTTATTAAGACATGTGAAGTCATACAAGGTTGCAGCCTGCCCTGCATGCATGGTATGTGATGCAGGCTCATAATAATACTCTTTCATGTCAATATGACTGCCATGTAGCCTATAGTAGTTACCTGCTGTTTTGGGCACAACATCCGCATTCAACTGCAAGAATAATAATTAAAAAGAGAAATGAAAGACAGTGGAAGAAAATACTTAACTACAATGACACATTTTAAAACAAATGGCCAATATATGGCCATTACACTAAATTTGCAACGTGACAATTAGTTATGCTTGTTTAGATTATGTAAGAAGTGAATACATGAGTATATAGTGAGCAGTATTCACTGACCTCGAAGGTTACTCTCCCTACTGGCTCGTTGTCGGCAGCAATGTCAAAGTAAACCACCGGGTTCTTGTTGGCCGCTACGGGACCGCTGCTGCACATTCGTGCGGCCGTGAACGCCAGCGAACATAATTTGATCCTGTTCGATATTAAAAGCATGATCTCTCTGAAACAGACAAGTGCTTAAACTCGCGTACAGTTGTACTGTAACTGTACACATGCATGCGGGTTCATTCAAGCTGTCAGCCGTTATTCAGGAAGCACTATAGTTCTACTTCCTCATCTTTGTTCTTCTTCGGTTGAGTTTTATGTGTTCCTTTATCGCCATCTACTGAATACTAAAGGTTCTACTACTACTAGCTTCACAGTGCAAACTATTACAGTCAAAGTGCATAATGTTTTCATGTCAATAAATAGATCTACATAAATAAATATATATTTTAGGATATCATATAATGCATCTGTATTGGGAAATGATTGAGCAACTGTGAAGGAAGTGACGAATAAGTCTACCGGTATAAAAGGTCAGCTAGGGTAAAAAACCCATAAATCATACAGTTACTACACTTGACTGGAAGTTTCCTGAGTGGAAGATTAGCGCAAACAAAGGCAACGCTACAAGTCTTCATCAAACTTCATCATGCAGCAGGTAACTTGTTTTATTTCGATATTCATGCCTCTCCCGTGTCATATGAGCGTCGGGAGATATATTTTTTCGGATTGATTTGCTTTGTTCACTCAACAAAAAAAAAGAACAAAATAACTTCATTCACTTTGAATTTCCTGACTGTTTAGGCTAAGCCCAAGACTGTATGTCTCGTCAGGCCTCAGGGGATGAGCTCCACCACCTCAGCAGCAAACACAAAGTGAGTCAAACATGCTAACAGCCAAGAATGATTTAATTTCATTACTATCAGTAATGATGAATATAGGCCTACTGTATAAGATTCTGACATGCATTACGATGGTTTGATTGATTTCAATATTTATTAACAGTTTGCAGAATAACAGTACATTTCAAGTAAGCACAAACTCAATACAAAGACTGTTAACTGTGAGTGGACGACCCAATTAAGCATTACACTTGTTTACAAGAGGGTCCACCTTGTTCAATTCATCAAAACATTTAGAGACGTACAAATACACTTTTACAGTAATTCACTTAAAGCAACATTTTAGTATTTGCATTTTGAGTGATGCCAGACAGACACAGTAGTTTAGTTTGCAGACTTTGCACATGTTGCCCTATACACCCAAACTACTAGCCCCTCTCGGAGCCCCTCCATAAAGCTTTTCTGAAATTTGGATGTCGCTTTATTGTAGGGTCCCTGTTCATAACTATATTTTCGTATGGGAATTTCGGAACTTTGTTTGACCGATTTGGTCGCTTTATTTCTTCTTGTTTGTTTACCGTTTATTGTACCGCCTCCCGGTGTGCGGTAGGCTTGTGCAGCTACGTCCCTGCCTCTGATCTGCTCTGTCATAGCTATAGCGCCACTAGCTAGCCAGATAGGCGGTACAATGAGGTGTCAATAAACAAGGAAGGAAGAGAAGAATCAAAGTGACCAAATCGGTCAAACAAAGATTAAAAATACTTAACGGCTTCCGCGCCACAGGAGATATTCGCAGCGGCATGTATAGGTACTTATAGTTCACAGATTCAGAAGCCCTCACACGAAAAAAAGTCGTCAAAGAGCGCAGACAGGCCGTAAACACAGTGTTTATGTTTTATTATGTCCGCGTACCAGGTGGCAGGATACTGCTGCAACAGGACCCCATGGTCTGTGTCGTCAAAAATGTCAGAAACTTCAGTACCATTGGGTTCTGCTTGGAGGGCTACCAAACTACATGCCCAGGACAGTGAGGACAGCAACATTGAATTGAGCTGTGGAACACCATTTGAAAGGGTTTTCTGCCTGGGACCACCATAAGAGATTTTACTAGATTAAAAAAATGCAAGCTCCCAATAGCCACCTAATTTGCTCAGGGGGCACAAGCTCTTGGAGGCACATTATAGTCCGTCCGTCTGTTATTTAGTCACCCACGCCTCCATATATGGTCACGCCTTGTGACATCACATCTCCATATATGGTCACACCTCGTGACATCATGAAGACCCTTAGATCTCCATGGCCTATATGGTTGTCAGTCCATCATGCTTTGTGACATCACGCTCCATATGTCAATCTGACATCAAACCCTCTACTGGATAACCATACATGGAGATGACTGGATCATCACCTAAATCTGCATATATATGGAGCCGGCCAGCAACTCTAAATCTGACCTCAAACCCTTAAGGCTCATTCATAGTCTGGATTTTCGGTGGTGAGGTGACCACCGAACTACAACATGACGTCACAAGCCGCGGTGAAGAGCAAACCACCACCACCGTACCAGCCCTTCTCTGTTTTTACTCGCCACCGCTCAACGTTATTTCAGCTCCGCTGGTTACCTCACCACCGAAAATCCTGGCTATGAATGAGCCTTTAGATCTCCATAGTTCTAATGGGTTTCATTTAGAGCTATGTTACTCTCGACTCCCGGGGCTTGCATGAATGCAGACCAGCCTTTCGTCTTTAGTGTAAATAAAAAAGCGTTTTTGCTTCTCACCAAAACAAAGGCGGGTTGTGGCATTAGAAAGCCTAGTTTCCTTAGTGGAAGCACTCTGAGCACTCACACGTATACACATTACTTTTTGGCCAGAAAGGGATTTTTTTTCCACTGGAGGTTAAATATTCTCTATGAGGCAATTCTCGGTAGAAGGCGCAGTGGAGTAACTAAAAGTTTTTTTTCCCCCGGTGGAAACAAAATCCCCTTTTGGCCAAAAAATACTGTGTATACGTCTGGTCACTGTGGTGGGCCGAATATTCGGTGCATCACCAGTTAAAATAGTATGTTTATACAGAGTAAGTAAAGAATAAATAATCTCTCAATCACCTGGTAATGACTGTGACACAGTCCTGTAGCTGAAAGGTCAGAAGTGCAGTTGCAACCACAATGTTTCCAGCCAGACGGGTCTAGTCCAGAATGCCACTTAAGCACTATATACTTTGTTGTACAACAAATAGCAAAAATAGTTGACCTACAAGCTTGTAGATGTTTGGAAAATTTGAACGATTTAGAAAGCTTTTGCCTATAATGCCATGTTGAAAGTGGTTATCACTTAACATACTATACCTACACCCGCACAGTATAATTTGTATGAAGTGTAACTGTTTTAGTATCCCCACTTAACCCATTAACCTGAGTTTGATTCTACAAATGTTATGTTATGGTTATGGAAAAACCTAACTTAAATAATAATCACTTATGGATCCATAAAACATTTATTCAGCTCTTTTGAATGCATTAATTGCATACACTATATTTCACAATTGTATATCTGTTGTATTTCTCAGATACATTTTAGTGTCTCTATGACAAGGAATGTATATTCCAGAGCCTCTTATGAGGCCTTATAGTCATCTTTGAGATAAACTCCTCTTGTATGTGAACTTGAGACATCACATGACCATGATCCCTACCTCTCATATCACAGGGACAGGTCTTACTTAACCCGTGTTCCCCTACCCCCTTCTGATTGGTTGCATGACTCTCTGGCACCCACCATACGGGGCAGCGGTGGCCGAACCGTTTGCGGAGCGGTCTTGATATCGGAAGGTTGCTAGTTCGTATCCCCGGACCGGCATGTTAAAATTACCACCTCTGAAGTGCCCTTGAACAAGGCATTGAACCCCTACCATGAAATGTTCTATGAGCAGGGCCTGGCTGTAAACAAGTTCTTGAGCTTAGTCCAGTTACCCTGGGTAAACATAGTAACTTTCTTTCTTTCTTACTTAAGTGTGAACCATTATGTGCTCTGTATTCCCTGATGAAGGCTTAACTGCCGAAAAGTTGGATTCATTTTTGTCTTACCTGCTGTCCTAATAAAATATTGGCACTCTGGCTATTGGCGTGTGCGGCCACCTTCTTGTTTTTTCAAGATCTCCTCTACAGTACAGAATTCACTCCATAAGTTGATCTGACTTCCCATGCCAAAGAAAAGAGCTAGCGCTTGCCCAGCAGTCTGCCGTCACCCAGGCGGCTGCATGCACGTGACCTCGCCCTTGGTCGCTTTTCACCCTCAGGGCTTAATGGTATATTGCTAATGGAAATATTTGTTCTATAGGTATAATTTATTTGGCTCCAATCCAGTATTGCGGTCATTAAATAAATCAATGTTCTACTAGCTCAGAGCTTGTACTCGCTGTCTTTTTAATAGCCTGCTGATCCCCTGAAGGACTCCTGTCGGTCTTCAGACCCCACTTTAAGAACCACTGGATTATGGTATCGAGTAAAAAAATAATCTGAATCTTAATTTTACTCTGTCTAACATAAAAATCTACATTTTTGCTGATGTACAGAAAGAATACAAAAGGCTAAATATTCCTTAATCAAATTTATTTGACCATGTGGGATACAGGGCCAGGCAATGGTATATTTTATGAGGAATGAAAAGTCTGTCTGTCACATCACATGCAAAAGCAGAGACGTTTCTGTGGCTACCAAGTGGGGGGTACTTTATTTTTTATTTCGTTATTATTATTTTAACCGGCCCACATATGTGTCCCTCACACACACGCAGACATCCTTACATTCACAGAAAATTGCTCAATGATAGAACCGCAGTATCTTCAATGAATTGTTAACTCTTAAGAATTTCGATTCAACTTAACTAAACATCCCTAGTATGGAAGCAATTTGTGCCATATACATTCTTCATAGTGTTGTCCAGTCTGTTGTTCAATCCCCTGATCGCTATTGTCTGTGCATCCTTCTCATCAGGAAATGGACTCTGAATGATTTTGAAATTGGCAAACCGCTGGGTAAGGGCCAGTTCGGGAACGTCTACCTTGCGAGGGAGAAGTCGATGAAATACACTGTGGTGCTGAAGGTGTTGTTCAAATCACAGATCGAAAAAGAGGGCATGGAACATCAACTCAGAAGGGAGATCGAGATTCAGTCCCATCTCAGGTTGGTATTATGTAAATGGGATTAAAAGGATTCCTGCATGGCAACTTGACTTGTTGTCATTTGAACATGTGTGGTCCAGCCCAGCGTGAGTAAAATAGACCATTTCTAAAATAAAGAGAAATATTTAAGGTGTTTTTAATCTTGGGTATGGCAATTATGTATTAAGCCATAATGCTTATTAGCCAGGGATCATTTTATCAATCCTCCTAATCACTCTCGTAAGATGTTGCACTGCAAAACCAAAACACAATTCAGCACCCGTTTGCTCTGTGGACAAACGTCTGATAAGAGTCAGAAACTGAAACTAAAGTAGCGTCTGGCTCCATGATCAGATTTACCACTGATTCAAAAAATTAAATTAAATTAATTAATTAAGTTCATGTTAAAGTATACCATTCAGTACATCTGTATAGGGATGTCAAAGGTCATCAGCGTTAATGGGTGGTGAGGAAACTCAAGCTGCTGTAATGTAACATACCCGTTCTGCCATGTCGTGGCTCTTGTGCAACCGCAGTGTGTAGTCTTTCTGTTTTTTGTTGTTTTTTGATAATGTTTTTTTGTGGCTTTCGCCTTTATTTTATATTTTTTATGGAGGGACAGACAGTAGGCTGACAGGAAATGGGGGGGGGGGGAAGACATGCAGTAAAGGCTGTCGGGATCGGGAGTCGAACCCGCGGCACACTGCCAGACTGGATTACCAGCCAAGGTGCCTGGACTGCTGAGCCACGGCCCAGGCCTGTCTTTACATCAAATTGCAGGTGCCTTCAAACTCTTGCTTTAATTTCATTCATGGATTAGGTTTTTGGTCGGCTCAGACAAGCAACATGTTTTCAGACCTGACCATCAGTATTTACTATGTGGCTATGCATTAAAATAAGGATTTAAGCAACTTAATTGTGTGTGGATGTTGCCATTAGAGGTATTTCTTTGTCTGGTAATGACTGTGCAAATTAAATATTTAATTTCTTCTAACTTTGACTCCTGCAATGTCACTCTTCCCTCTCCTCAGACATCCAAACATCCTTCAGTTCTACAACTATTTTCATGACCGCACACGAATCTTTCTGATCCTTGAGTACGCCGCACGTGGTGAGCTATACAAGCTGCTGCAGAAATGCGTACGATTTGACGAGCAACGCACTGCCACGGTACGACTCAAACGTTTTAACCACTTAAGCCCTGTATGCAATGTATATCATTTCAGACACATAAGACCATATCTAACAACAGAGGCAGCTAAACTCTTCATGCATGCACACATTTTTTTCAAACATTTTGCAGATGCTCGTCTCATTTTTAAGATCTTAAATGGACTTGCACTGCCACCACTGAAACAGTATAGATCGAAGGGACAGTGGTGACAGAGCAACAACGGCAACTACCAGAGGGGACTGTGCCAATCAGACGTATTGTGTTTGGTAAAACAGTCTAATCTGTTAGAGCCTCCCATCACTGGAACAGTCTCCCCACAGAAGTAAGGGAGACCTCCAACTATCTGACCTGTAAATTCAACCTTAAGAGGTGGCTAAAATCAAATCGGCACTATTTAATTTATCACTGGTGTCATTTTTCACTTCACTTCACTTTGCGGATGTTCTGTCCCCTGTACCATGTTTATTTGTTCCTGTATTTTATATTGTAGCCTATTGTGTTTTTGTATGGATAGTTTTATCATTTATTTTTAAGAGCCTGCTCGGGGACTACAGATGAAAATTAGCTTCAGACTAACTCTGGCCCATTAACATTGATGTGAAAACTGACATGTTGATTAATGAGCTTTGTCCCTGTCAAATAAATACTTGTCGCACGATGACGAATAGTTTATGAAAAACTACTTTCACCTGGCCACTGCAAGGGGTTACTTTAACCATAACATCCCTTTTCTGTTACTAGCTAACAATGTGTGAGCTTGTAGATCGGGTATTTTTGGCAAAGATTGGTTAAAAACAATATAGAGCCAACTCGGGTCTTTTACCAAGTAAGAGTTTTAAGTGGTTAGTTGTTGTTTTTTGTAGCTAAGTTGATTGAAATGTGACCTATTTTATTTATGTAGTCTAATTCTAACATTTTAAATTGTCAGTACATGGAGGAGGTGGCCGACGCACTCAAATATTGCCACGACAATAAAGTCATTCATCGTGACATCAAGCCAGAGAATCTGCTTCTTGGCTTTCAAGGGGAGCTTAAAATCGCAGACTTTGGGTGGTCCGTCCATGCACCATCTTTAAGGTAAGGAATTCACTGTTTCACACATAATCCGAGCTACTGTGATGTGATTTAGCCAAAATGTTACTTTAATGAAGTGAAGTGAAGATGTTTAATTGGAATATATTGTTTTACTGCTTAAGTATACTGTAATGTCTGTCGGGTGGAAACCTCATGTGTCCAAAACTGTTACTTTTCAGGATTTAATTCAAAAGTAGCAGATCTACAAGCCGTGCGGCATTTCGAGCTTGCTAATGCTGTAGTATGTAACATTGTGGTAACATTTGTAGGCGACGTACCATGTGTGGGACACTGGACTACCTGCCCCCAGAGATGATCGAGGGGGAACCCCACAATGAGAAGGTGGACTTCTGGTGCATTGGAGTCCTCTGCTACGAATGCCTGGTTGGCAGCCCACCTTTTGAACAGCAAAACAACACAGAAACATACAACAGAATTAAGAAGGTTAACATCTCTTTATTTTGTGGGGGTTAGACCTTTTGACTTATTCCTCTGGGCTATGAAAGTTTATGGTGTAGCTTACCAGCACTCGTCTTGCCTCCACACTTCCACAGACTATTTATTCATACTCTGCCCAGGCTTATTATCCTGCTCTCAAATCTTCACATACAGTTAATATAAACCACATTATTCAGGCACATTTCAGCCACCACTTTTGCGCATTTGGACCACTCTACACAAAGTCATCAAACTGCGACGTGCTCCTATGGTAACATCATTCTACAGGCCACTTTATTTTGGCACTAGAGCGAGACCGGCCTTCTAGTCCTATTAATTGAAACCTATTCACATTCTTCACATAAATTTGTTTTAGAAACAATTATCACATAGATATTTGTCAGGTGAAAGAAGTGCTGTCTCCGTTGTGTTCCACCCCCCCCCCCCCCCCATATTGGTATTATTATTATTTTAGTAATATGTATGTTTGATTGTGTGTCAAAACCTCGCGGCCGTCGTTTGCGTTCGTTTCTGACGTCCTGTGTGCTGTAACTGCATATCACCAGGCTGTGAGCTGGCTGTCTGCCCCCCCCCCCCCCCCACCGCGATGGCATTGGTTCCACTGTGCTGTTTCAGCTGCGTTTGGTTTGAAGTTATATCGAGTGATGTTCGAACAATGGCTACGTTTACATGGACAGTTAAATCCCCTTTTCATTCAGAATAAAAGTTAAATCCTATTAAAAGTTGTCATGTAAACGCATACAAAAACTTAAATCGGAATGAAAATGGCCAATCTGATTTAAACTTAGATCTGATGTAACTGACCGGTTTATTCCATTTTAAAATCCTATTGAAACAATTGTGGACTCATGTAAACACTCATTTGGATTTAAGTTCATTCTGGTCTTTCTGTGCATGCTTGTTTCCATGTAATTGGTATGGCTATATTATGCTCTTGTTTTGCGATTAATTATAAGAAACTAGACATGTTTAATTTCACATCTCTGAGAGCAACCTCTCATAGGCTACAGGATACATCAAATATAAAGTAATATGGCAAGTGTTTTTTTATTATTTTGTTTTACCTGAAATGTAGTAGAGTAGAAGTAAAAGAATTGGAAATACTCAAGTAAAGTAGAAATACCTCAAATTTTTCCCATTGGCCAGAGGGAGCTTTGCCGTACCATTGGCTAGAAGCAGTCAATCATGTCCCCACGTCAGTGTGACTAGGTGGCGATCTTGTCGTCTACATTTCATGAGCTTTCACCTGACGACAAATAAAACCAATTGTCCCCAAACGTCCTTCTCGGTTATTCATTTACAACGTAATGTATAGAATAATCGTTAGTTGCAGCCCTAAATGGAGACAATATTTAACTTGTTTGATATTTTCAGGTGGACTTGCACTTCCCATCGTTTGTGTCGGAGGGAGCCAGGGACCTCATTACAAAGCTTCTGCGCTATCGTCCAGAGGAGCGACTGCCCTTGCAGAAAGTCATGGACCACACCTGGGTGCGTGCAAACACCCAACGAATCCTACCCCCTGCCTTGCGATGAAGACTCTTGTCCATGTTGATAAAATGTACTGATGTTGTTGTTGCATACCTGACTCGTACATTATTTTGGTATAGCATTCAAGACTGTGCAGACCTTTTCCTTCTATTTAGTGTGGTTGTTTGTCATGTGTCCCATGTGGGATAGAATTCGGTTTTATTTCACATTTGTCCCTGTCAGTATTTGTTTTCTATTAAGTCGACGTTGTAATGTTTTGAGGTCAAATGCTTAGAAAGTTTATTATCCTGTCTGTGTCCTTGAACTAGTAAATGACATCTTGTGATCAAGTTCTCATTTGTTTCAATGACGTTATATTTGAACAGCCAAAGAATTTGGCCCCAACCTACCTCTATGTGTTCAACGGACCAAAAGGGTGGCTCATCCATGGCTGGTCATGTTGAAGCACAGAAGTATTCCTGGTACCAACTGTAGATGGTCATGCTGAGCCTACAGGCTGAGGGCACTGTTTTGCAGATGGGTTCACAGATTGTGATGAGCATTGTTTGTCAAGCTCACATCCCAAGTCTGATGTAGGCCAATCTGAGACCCCATCGGCAAATAAAGGAGAAACTCTACAGAGCCGAACAGAGTTTTCTTTAATGTTCTAAATTCGAATTAATATATGATTCTGAATATTGCTATAATTTCTATCACCTGCTATCATATTCCTAAACATTCTCAAATGTTAGGATTTGGGATATAGGATTAAAAAGCACTTAAGTCATTCTATGGTCATACAACAATTATGTTCAAATAAAATGGACAGTTTGGTAAACAAAGGACTACTTCCTCCGGCGGAGGGACTGGAATCTATACCTGAGAGGGGAAGCAATACACGACGTCACAGCTAGGCGTCACAATTAATAGGCTCTGTCACAGTCGCGCCACTTTTAAAAGCTCCGAGATAAAGGTGAGCTTTCAAACGGGACTTGCTTGAAAATTGTATTAAATGTAACAGTTTGTAGAATGGGTAAGCCTATAGGCTATAATATTTACATGAACCGCAGGCCCGCAGCACCGCTCGAAGAAGCTGCCAGCCATGAATGAACAGGTAAGTCAGTGTATGGCAGGCTGTAGCCTGTATGCAATTAGCCGTTTGCTAGTTTTCTAATTTAGGCCTAAACTAAAGGATGCCGCTTCAGTGACGCAGTTTAACATTCTATTCTTACATACACCCCCCCCCCCCCCCCTATTTCTTTTATACACAGAATTCCATACCCATGTGATGTGAAATTAATCAAATGATTAACTATAAATGCCCAGTTGAAACCTGCTGCCATGATTCCATTTCCATTCCATGCCCAATGTCTGGCAGAGATGGCTATACTCAACTGCGTCTTCACCACCGGAGAGAAGAGCGAGATGGTAGGATACATGTTTTTTTCAAAGTTATATTCTATATACTATATTCTCTGCTTTTTGAAGGGGAACCCGTTTCGTTTTTTGTGTATATCCTAATAGCCTCATCATTGCAAGCCTTGTATTGAGAAGATGAGATACACTTACTTTTTTGGAAGACATAAATTATTCTGTGTTCTGTCTAAGACCTAGTTCTTTTGAGATTATTTTTGTTGTAATGGAAATACAATACATTTTCATACATCTTATGAGTCTTTCTTACTTTTGATAAGAAATTAGTCAAACAATCTTATAGGATATTTTGGAGTCTCACCAATTTGTATGTGTGTAAATGTCATTTTAACCATAACTCAACGATGTGGCATTTCATTGAACTTGTGAGTTCAGTGAGTATCAAATTCCACGAATCCCCATTACATGTCATCATTTCCTCATTTTACCACATATCTCTCTCCACTAGATGGCACTAGATGACACCGAATGCATACACCTGTATGTTTATGGAACTCAGGAACTGGCTGTCTAATACAGGGGTTCTCAAACTATGGGTTGGGACCCCCACATGATTGTTGGGGGGTCCCCAGATGACAGTGAAGTGACAATTTAAGGACTTAAGATCTTTTTGACTCATTTTATACATTAGTCAAACTGTAAAATAATACAAGAAAGAGGCAATAATTGTCAAATTAGCCACTAGCTAGCTGCTATTTTCACTATTTATCTGTTGAACTGAGTCAACTTAAATTAAAATCCTGAACTGCAATGCAAGTGAAGTGCCGCGGCCCCCAGTTCAAATATGATTTATTTTGGGGTGTCGTTGACTACACCTGAAAAAGAACTACTTGTCTAATAGGTTAGATTTTTATTTGTATATCTTTTTTTTTTGCCTTTTACTGATTACAGTAGTCTGACAGGAAATGGGGGGGGAATTTGACACAGCAAAGGTTGTTGGGATCGGTACCTATAGGTGTCCAGAAGGCCACGCCAGCAGCCACTCTGGCCTCTAATAGGTTAGTTTGGAGGCTAAGCCAGCAGCCACTCTGGCCTCTAATAGGTTAGTTTGAGACATGTGTGTACTAGTACATGTGTACATCTCAGTGGCGTATCTACAATAAGGCAGGGACAGGCCGCCGCCTGTCCAAATCCATTTATGCCCTGGCCAAAATCCATACACTGAGAGAAAAGAGAGGACAAACATTACACCAGACCTGAGAACTATTATTGGGCAGCTGATTGGCCGTTGCGCGTAGAGCGCGACCCTCAATCAGCCGTTAGGAATGCAAATGCATGCCTTTTCAGCCTTTGTAGCCTACTCGTCTGGCAGGTATACTGTATCTCTTTGAGTGCTTTTGATGCGTCGGGGACGACGACAACAACACATCTTGCCTGGCCAACATGTAATTCCTGGAAACACCTCTGGTACATCTGTAGTAGACTCACTGTCCGTCTGAAGATTAAAGCCACAGGATAAAGGTAGCTTGTTTTTGTTTTGTTTTTGATTGATACAGGAGCACGTCCAGGGCGGTCACCATCATGCACCACTGGTTCCAACTGGACGTCCAACCTGGAGTCGTTGCAGTGAGGCCATGTGGTCAGCGTGTCAACAGGTTGGGCCTTGCATGGTAAAGTACCCCCCCAGTGGTCTTCTCAAACGTTTTCGTCTCAGTTGCCTCTGTAAATAACTTTTATCATCCACGGCAGTGGTTTTCAACCAGTGGTCCCTGAGGGGTTTCCCAGGGGGTCCCCAGCTAAATGATGGAGAGTTGATAACCAAATGGACCCTTGTATCTTTAACTCTTGAGCGTAAAATTCACCAAAAATAGCAGTTTGGCAATTTTTTGGCGAGGTTTGGTGGTCTGTCTTACTATTTGTAGTTAAACTGTGATATGGATAAGTTCCACATATCAAAGTATTCTGAGGCACCCCATGACTTGTGTCACAGCACCCTATAGGGTGCCCACTTTGAGAAGCCCTGAAGTCGCCTTTATGGTACACTAGTCTGCGTCTGTGTCGCAGTGCGATCCGAGTGAGACACACACACACACACAGTCACACACACTGTACATTTTGAAAGAAGGCAGACAGCGATTTATCTTTGCCCACTGACTGCGTGTTTTCCGTGCTGGGCAGGTTTGATGGATTGATTTTGAAATGTTTATTTCACAGTATGCAGAATGGGTACATTTCATGGGTACATTTCAGTGATTGTATCGGGCCATCGCATCACGAAAAGGGAAACCACACAGCTTGGGTGAAAACGCAGAGGTCAAAGTTCAGTGACTTATCACGGCCGCAAAGCACAGGCGTAAACGGCACTTCCGCATACGTCGCAGTTTGGGTGGTCATGTCTGACAGTTGCACTTTTGAGCAGCGTTAAGGGCTACAGTGCAGCTGTTGAGCTTCACACTGACCACTATAACTATAACAATAACTATAACAATAGCACAGTACAGTACAGAGTACAGCATTTTCACACAGGTGTGATTTTTCAGACCGTATATAATATACCATAACTCATATTCCCTCACGCACATGCTCATGCACAAATATACTCGAGTGTGTGTTGTTATTACTTTCAATACTAAATTAGTGTGCCATCATATCTATTGTTAACTTGACGTGTAGAGTACTTTGACACTCTCATGGCCATTGTCACCTCAGTAGCCACACCAAGCCTTCACATGGAAGTGCTCGGATCTGAAAAAGGAGATTGAAGTATACACATTCCTCCTATCCCCAGCCCCCCAGCGTATCAGATAAGATAGAATCTTTATTTGTCACTGTATGAGACGTACAACGAAACTTTGTTTGGTGCATCCATTCCATACCAACAAACAGTATCAACAAAGAAAGAAAGAAACACTGGTGCAGCAACACCATGTCATAAACTGTTAGTACATCATTGTCAAGTCAGTCTATTAATACAAACATCTGACTATGATGCACGGTTAAAAGTAATAAAATACAAAAATAAAAGGATAGGTAAGGGGGGACCACAGGGAATCTATCATATCATATATTGCACGTGCATCATATAAATGCAGAGAACAGAATTCACATGCATCTTCAATGTTCAAATAAGGGGGGGACCAGGGGGAATCATATAATATATGTGTGTGTGTGTGTGTGTGTGTGTGTGTGTGTGTGTGTGTGTGTGTGTGTGTGTGTGTGTGTGGAGTAGTGTTTTCACAGCCTTTGTAAAAAAGCAGTTTGTGGTTACAGAGATTGTACTATTTTGAGTAAAACTACGTATATAGTGTATGCTGGTATAAAACGCCACTGGTTATTCATTATCATTTACAAATGCCAAAGGAAGAGGGTCTACTCTGAACACAGGGACCAAGTGTTAATTTAACCAACTTGAACTTTTTTTTTTTTTTTGTCAACATTTACTAATGCCCAAAAAGTCAGTGAAAGTGTTAAAAAAAGGGGGTGCATACTTAGTTTAGACTAGTCATTGGTTAGACATGGGTTAAGGTTAGGTTTAGGTGTGCTGCCCCGTGCGAGGTTAGGATCACTCATCACATTTTGCAGCGTATGGTGGCACGGTGTGCAATTATGTGTAAAGATAAAATAAAATGCTCATATTGCCTCCTTTAAAAGGAGATGAGAAGGACGAGTTGAAACACTCAATCACATACACTGGAGCCTTTATAGTCTAATCATCTGCACGCACGCACATTCGTATTACTACATTTCATTGTAAGGGTAAGGACGTCAACATTTAAGGAGTGCAATTTTACGAATGCCATTTTCGCAATTTCTTTCCATTTTTAAACCTAACCCTAGAGCCGTCATTGCGCAAGGCCGGTTTTTATCAGGCTTGACTCCATGCCTAAACCTATAACCTCTACATGTCTAATCCTGACACCAAACGGACCCTTAATCTTTTCTTAATTGTTATCCTAACTTGATCATAACTCGTCATATTTAACCTTAAAACAGCAGTTTTGTCCTTTGCCTATAGTGGTAGTATAGTAGGCTATAGCGCGCACACACGCACGCGTGCGCACACACTTACATACACATATAGGGAATTCTCTGTGGAGAAATTAAACCTACACATAGATCTGGATAGATCTGGCTGTGCAAACCAGATGTCTCTCATAGGACATACTAGGAATGAGCCGTGCAGGGAGGGACTTCTCATCGATGTCATATCTGTTAGAAATCCCCCCCCCCGTCCTCCGTGCATGGTGCATCTCTAACGTTTGTGTTGCAATCCCTGGGGGTTGTTCTGTGACTGCAGGGTGCTTCCTTTAACTCTATTGACTGTGGCAACATGGCTCACCTAATGAAGAATAAATAATTGATTTGAAATTGCAGTCAAAGCTATGGTGAGAGGCCCTGGAATGAAAAAAACAACACTCGTGTGAAGTGAGGGACGCTTTTATCATCATACCTCATCATACATCATCTCATTCTGGCCCTGGAAAAAAAAAGAACATAGAGAAAGAATGAATGAATGAATTATGGCAGCGGTTCTCAAAGTTGGATCCGGGAACCCCCCCAGGGGTCCTTGAGGGGGTTTCCAGGGAGTCCTATGCAGCTAAGTTAATATCGAACCACTTTAACCACAATATCAGCTATTTGAAAACGGCTGAAAAGATGAAATCTCTTTGGACTTTGCCCAAATGCATATTCATTTGAGGGGTCATTTGCATGGAAATGTTCGAGAGCCACTGAATTACGGTATACGAGTGTTGATTTTGACAGCAAATTTTGATTTAGTTTTAGTCATAGTCTTTCGAGTGAAATTTCATTTAGTTAGTCATCTGAAATGTTTTACCGCTAGTCTAGTTCTAGTTGACTAAATATCATGATTTTAGTCGACTAAAATGTATTTTGTCAGGCCTTGATGGCGTCGTATTGGATGATTTTACACTTGGTTACATGCTTGTAGATCGGCCATTTTCAGTGTAAAAATGACGTATTCCCGAACTCTTGTCCACTAGTCCCTCCCTAACATTTTAGTCTAGTTTTTATTTGTTGACAAATAATTTGTCATTATATTTAGTCATGGTTTTAGTCATCATAGCTTAGTTTCTATTTAGTTTTTATTTAGTTGTCGTCCGTGAAATAAGTTCGTCGACACACATGTTTTTGTCATAGTTTTAGTCAACACTGCGGTGTACAGAGAAGAGCAGCACAGAGACATATCTCATCCCTATCACCTGACACGTCTATCACTATAGCCTCCACATAACATCCCTTCCAGTTATTGTGTTTACTTGTACTGTATATTAATGCATTATGCAGAGCATAGCAAGCAGATCAATGTGACCACCGTCTTTGTGTAATTAACATGAGTAATTGCGGTGCTTAATTTGCAGAGCCACCCAAGGTTCATAATGGGGCTCTGCGACACACTGACCCATGACAATTGATTGATCCGTCCCTCTCTTAAAACCGTTCTCCTCTTCTAATGACTAAGTAATGAGGAGATAGTGTGTGTGTGTAGCCTCGCTGGCTATAACGCCGCTTTCAATCTCCCTTTCCTGATTGGCTCATTCTCTACCCCCCACTCCGTCCACCACCACGCTTATCCTGCCTCCTCTCCTCTCCTCTCCTCTCCTCTCCTCTCCTCTCCTCTCCTCTCCTCTCCTCTCCTCTCCTCTCCTCTCCTCTCCTCTCCTCTCCTCTCCTCTCCTCTCCTCTCCTCTCCTCTCCTCTCCTCTCCTCTCCTCTCCTCTCCTCTCCTCTCCTCTCCTCTCCTCTCCTCTCCTCTCCTCTCCTCTCCTGCCCTCCTACCTACTCTCCCCTCCCCTCCCCTCCCCTCCCCTCCCCTCCCCTCCCCTCCCCTCCCCTCCTCTCCTCCCCCCTCCTTCTCCTCTGTTCCTCTGCAATGGTGTCAGCTCCTCGCTTGGAGGCTCTGTTCCTTCACTTTATCCTCACTCTCTCTGCCTCTCCCCCCCCCCCCCCCCCCCCCCCCTCCCCCCATCTCTGTGTGTGTCTGCTGCATGCGTGCACTCCTCAGTAATCAGCCACACAGACTCGCCTTTGGTGGCTGGAGACTGATTCAATATTCCACTGGGTAATTTATGCAGAACTAATTCTCTACAGGAATGGAAGGGCTTGGAGGGAGAGAGAGACAGAGTCAGCGAGAGAGAGAGAGAGAGAGAGAGAGAGAGAGAGAGAGAGAGAGAGAGAGAGAGAGGGGAGAAGAAAAAACATAGAGGGGAAGAAATCTGTGGTGAAATAATTATCCCCGGTGTCACTGTAGCAACATTCTGTGAAGTTGCTGTCAATAAAATATTGAACTACACAATCCATTGCAATTTAACCTCAAAAGGATGCTGCAGTGGGGGTTTGGTGGCAGTGAGCACTGTGTGTGTGTGTGTGTGTGTGTGTGTGTGCGCGTGTGCATGCGCGCGCGTTTTAACACACTTTTAACACACACACACACACACACACACACACTGAGGTGGTGCATGGCTGGTGACGTGTGCTGCCTACAGACTGGGCTGGGAACGAAGGGAAGCACATCTCGTAACGTTGCCTGTACTTGTTTAACTCGTCAAAACAGCGGGGCTCCTTGTCTCCTCACATTTGGATTTAGCAGGCTCGAATTAGTGCAAAAGGAAAATGAAAAAGAGGAGGTGTAGGTAAAAAACGAAACGAGGATCGCTTTCCTGTGAGAGCCATTTCGGTCAGAAGAATACCGATTGCGGTCACTTGTGACCAACGTGCTTGTACAAGTGGCGTGCCCTAGCTGCGCCGGGCCCGGCCTGTATGTATGTAGCTCGTACATACATGTGCACACTAGGCTTTCGTGGTATTTGTCTTGCAGCTGATGTCATTAAAATTGGATGCACAGCCATTCATTCTTGGCAGGTTCCGGGGGAAGAGACTAGGAGACACACACACACACACACACACACACACACACACACACACACACACACAGAGTTGATCATCAATCAGCGCACGGCTTGTCTGAGATGCCATGGATTTGCACCACTCCTCCTCCTTCATGAGCATTTATAATGGATGCAACTGTATCCACCCACAGGCAGGCAAATGCTACTAAGCCACGATTTATATTTTGTCGTAAGGCGGCAGGTGTCTGCGCCCGCCCCCGAATAGAGGCGATCGACAAGCTCACGGCGTGCCGCGGGCGTGGCACGCCGTGTGCTTGGAGATCGGCTTTTTCTTTCAGGGGCGGGCTGACACGGTCGTACGGCGGGAGCAATAAATGAAGCATTACAAGAGGACGAGGTAAAGACTGATCTTGTCTTGGAAGTCATTTTCTGCCTCCCGTACAGCATTCAATTTTACATTACCTTAAAAATAATGAGCTCCCCGCTCTAGTTACAGTTCCCTGTCCAAGGCTATAGTCGATACGCGAAACCGAAAGAGGGGAGAGACACCTGAAGGACTCTCGACAACGCGGTGTACCTCTTTAGTGTCTGTCTAATGCCTGTAATTGGCCGCGAACAGACAAGACGGGCCTTCTCTGAATTATTACCTGACAGATATGGTTCATCAGTTGTCAGTCACCCTGCACGTGTTGAGCTATCTGTTGTTGTCACCAGTCACCACAGCCCATTTCTTTTTCGGACAGATAAACAGTAACACAGGCTGTGTGTTGAATTTGTTGCAGGGGAAAAAAACTGTCCCTATAGAGTGATGCTGTGGAGCTAATGATCATCCTAGACGATTTGAATAATCGGACGCTAGCCTGACAGGTTAGGGAAATGTGGGAATAATTTGCTGCTACGCCCGTTAATGCGCACGAAATCTCCACACATCACCGTAGGAAATTTCTTTCTTTTTATCCCCACCTCGTGCTCTCTCTCTCTCCGTGGACACTTCGCACACTGCTCCGAGACACCAACTCATTATTTTGCATCTTCGTCACTCTTATTAAATCCATACATCTTAGCTCAGGGCAGCGCGATGGAATACATATACATGTCAAAACATTAGCGATGTATGTGTGTGTGTGTGTGCGCACGTGTGTATGCATGTGGGTATGTGTGCGTGCACGTGCGCATGCGCAAAGCTAGCGCACTGCCCCTGCACTCCGGAGAGCCATGTGCAAAATGAATAATTTATCCAGATGAATTATAATGCCAGTATCTCTCTCCCCACCAAGGCTTTTGTCTGCGTGTGATTCCCGCTCACATTTCAGTTCATACAGTTGGCCTTGCATAAACTAGATACCTCTCTGGACAGATTTGCATAGAAACACCCTGGAACGTGGAGAGAGAGAAGGGAGCAATTAGGATGCATGACAGTGCCTCCCCCCCCCCCCCTCCCCTGGATGCTCTGCTACCATGTGAGACGGGCATGCAGGAGCTGATTGAAATGGAGGAACGTTACGTGGCCTTGTTCGTTCGGTGTGTCTCTCTCTATCTCCTATCTCGCCATCCTCCTGGGAGGCAGGGGCCAACTCCAGCCTTCGGGCCCGCTCGGTCAGTCGGTCGGTCCACTCCTCTCCTCTCTTCTCTTCGCCCTCCTCTTTTTCCAATCCCCCTATTCATTGTGATTCTCTGCCAGACCCAGTTTAGCGGATCCGAGGGCCCAGGGTGGGACTTTCTTTAAATGACCCTGGCGGAGTGAACGTTTTTGTGGCACACAGGTTAACAACATCATCAAGCACTGTGTGGTTAGTGCTCTAGTTAGTAGAATGTGGCGGGGTCACATTGTGCATGTTGTTTTGAAACGGGGTGATGTTGAATGTCCTCGCTGCGTTTCCGTCTGGGTGGTGTTTGGAGCGCGCGTGGGCGGAGGTTTGACACAAATGAGCCTTCCTTCCAACTCACAGAACCAGGAACAGATGGCGTTGGAAAATGAGGCACCTCTCAGAAGCATTGAAACCCCCCTCCAAGGACCACCCCCCTCTCTCTCTCTCTCTCTCTCTCTCTCTCTCTCTCTCTCTCTCATATAAATGAACCAGACCTTTGCCAGGATTATTTAACAGTGACAGTGTGATTGTCACTTGTGCGAGTACTGTGCTCTTGTTTTTGTTTTGTTGAGCTTGTAAACTGTCATATGCAGACAGGCCAGTCAGTGGAGGAGTAAAGGTCCCTGCACTGCACACAGTGCGTTTTTTTCAGATTTTTAGCTGCGTTTCTGTGTGTAAAATCAGGAATTACATTTTGGTCGACAAAATAAACTGTGCGGTTGACAATATTCTCACTATATTTAGTCAAGTAAAACGAGACTAAAACTAAAAGATGACAAAAATGTGACTAAAACAAAAGGTATTTTTGTCAAAAGACTAAATCAAATATAAAGATAAAAAAAAATCAACACTGGTTTGTGGGTCTTTCACCGATACGAGGCTTTTTGCACTCCAGGATGGACTGTACCAGATAGCCAGGCTGGGTCACAGCGCCACCTCCAGGGCAGTGTTGTTTTTAGTTTATTTTTATGTGATTTTGTCGATGTGTTTTGGCGGGCCTTGATGCCGTCGTAATGACTGACTTTACACTTGTAGATCGGCTATGTTCAGCATGTAACCAAGTGTAAAATGACTTTTACTTATGCTGGATCTCTTATTCACTATAGTCCCTTCCTAACATTTTAGTCTAGTTTTTATTTGTTGACAAAATCGACAGTAGGCCTATATTTAGTCGTAGTTTTAGTAATGATGGCTTCGTTTTTATTTCGTTTTTATGTAGTTTTTGTCAGTGGAAAAAGGTAGTCGACGAACATAGAGGAATAGACACGCCTGTTGAAAGTAATTTGTAATTCACACTCGTTGTGAACTGGTAGATCAGCTGTTTCCGGAATCACAATGTCGGAAATGTTTGTGGTTAGGTGCTTAATGCATGTAGTGTGTTCCTTATTGACAATACACAAAAGGCTCCTAGATACATATTTCCTTTACAATATGTTATGCAAATATGTACAAGGCAAGCCAGAGACTCTGGGAATAGCTCAGGAAAAGCCTGGCGTTCACAGTTTGTAAAAATAATTGGTTGAATAATGTATGTAATAAATCAACACGCATTATGTTTTAATTTGTGTGAATGAGTAATGGGCGGCATGCAATAGCCTACAATGTAGTGAGAGTAAATCTTTAATATCGCAAAGCACTGCCTCTTTGAGTTAAGATCTCTGCTTAAACTACCGCTATTCTTTCCTAAATCAACGCCCTTCTTCGTCACACTACTACTAGTGTCACACAAAAGTACCAAAAAATATCTGATATAGAAGCTCTCAGCGCACCGTGCACCACAGCACACTGTGGGCTTGTAGATCAATCAGCTATGTTTGTATTTGATTCGATTTTTAAGTCAAGTGTGTCTGTAGGTTTTACCAGTGTTTAATGAAAAGCATTTACAAGTAATTGTGACTATTATTAACCACATTGGCTCCATTTGAACACACTGGCTTTTTTCTTTCTTTTTTGAGTGGTGCAACCACTCCTATAGACAGCTATGTGTATCCCTGGCTGGGTCCCTGCCTGGGTCCCTGGCTGTGTCCCTGGCTGTGTCCCTGCCTGGGTCCCTGGCTGTGTCCCTGCCTGGGTCCCTGGCTGTGTCCCTGCCTGGGTCCCTGGCTGTGTCCCTGCCTGGGTCCCTGGCTGTGTCCCTGCCTGGGTCCCTAGCTGTGTCCCTGCCTGGGTCCCTAGCTGTGTCCCTGCCTGGGTCCCTGGCTGTGTCCCTGCCTGGGTCCCTGGCTGTGTCCCTGCCTGGGTCCCTGGCTGTGTCCCTGCCTGGGTCCCTGGCTGTGTCCCTGCCTGGGTCCCTGGCTGTGTCCCTGCCTGGGTCCCTGGCTGTGTCCCTGGCTGTATCCCTGCCTGGGTCCCTGGCTGGGTCCCTGGCTGTGTCCCTGCCTGGGTCCCTGGCTGTATCCCTGCCTGGGTCCCTGGCTGGGTCCCTGGCTGTGTCCCTGCCTGGGTCCCTGGCTGTGTCTTTTGGTTGGTTTTCACAACCATGAAGTGTCACTGTTGCGCAGCCTAACACACACACACACACACACACACACACACACACACACACACACACACACAGGGCTCCAGACTAACTTTTTCACAGGTAGCACTGGTGCCACGGTGCCACCTACCTTTTCAGCCACCACAAATTAGGTAGCACCAACCTTTTTTTGTATAGCGCCGCAGCGCTGTATTAATACATGACCTTATCACCAAGGCTAGCAAAGGTTTTCTTGGCTGAAGCATAAATGCCTTAAATTAAGCACATAACATGTTATATTTCTCACTCACACATTCTATAGTAAATTATTATAATGAATTAACCTATAGTGCATTTTTCCATATCGTTATTAGCATTTGGCTACTGTATATGAAACAGAAATGAGACACACCCATGAGACACACCCCTTACCTTCTGCATGGGCATGTTCAACCTAATGGCCAATAAGGATATTTAACACTGCCCACTCTTCCTGCACCCTTTGGCAATGTGAAATGCCACCGAATTCATAATCCTTGCCCACTTTCCTCCTGTCTTTTCTTTATATGGAATGAACGCTGTGAAAGCTGATGTGCTTTTATTGTGAAAGGGAAAGTTTCTAAACGTCTCAGCCTGCATATTTCCATGTGCTGATCTACAAGCTCACGTGTGGTGGACGCGACGCGTTGTGAGCTTGTAAATCTGCTATTTTCAGCATGCAAGACCACGTCGTACGACGAAGAATATACCAGGTTTCACGTGGGAGATGTATTTTGTTCGAGGCGATCATGTATGTAGCCTGGCCTGCATACAGTCTATGGCCTGCACACAGCGCTACTCGATGCAAAATAACAAGCTATTGGAAGCTATTTTTCAACAACAAGTTTACCGTGTTTGGGGTCGGGGACGAGGCGCAGTCTGCTGTCTCCGTGCATTCAGCGACAGCAATGCACAGCATGCATCATCATCCCAGTTGTAAAAAAGTATGCGCTCCAGGGAAACTTATGTACAGCCGATGCTGAAAATAGTTTTTTTCGGGGTTGATCAGTGAGCGCGCCGCCGCTGTTGAACTCATGCTTGTCGTGTGCAGACGGTGCAGACAGACAGGCAGAGAGAGAGAGAGGGAGCGAGAAAGAGAGAGAGGAGTCGCGGAATGAGCGAGAATAAAGTAATATTTTATTATCGCGCTAATGCCCGTGCTTCATGGTTGAGGCTGGGAGTGAAAGTAGCACCGGTGCGACCTCGTTCAAATTTAACTTGCACATTAAGAAATTAAGTCGCATATGCGACCTAATAGGTCGCACGCTGGAGCCCTGCACACACATACGCGAGCGCGCACGAACACGCACTAAATATTAACTGTATATATATCATTGATTTGGGATGTTACAGTACAGTGTACAGTACAGTACAGTACAGTATACAGTACAGTAGAGGGATCCCCTGGGGACCCCCACGCGGTAACGATGTCATTTCTCAACTGTTTCGGACGTGGGGCGGCTTGCCGGAACCAGCCCGGCCCCCTGGGTGCGTTCCTGGGGGTCTGGATGTCCCGGGATCCCCACACGGAGTTGCACCACTCACTTCACACGGGTGTGATTTTTTTCCTGAAATGTAACAGTTTTGGACATGGAAGTATAGACTTGTCACAATTATTACATAATCGCCTAAAATTATTTTTGAATAATTGTCAATCGTTTCCATGTTGAAAAATGTCCACACTATTTTGTTTTTAAATAGCAGAAATAACAGATATAAAAGCTTTAAGTTCAACAATTTCCGCTAGAAAAAATATGAATGTTGGTGGTTTCTTTGTATATTTAAGTTATGTCATATCTGCTCTGTGCAATATGTGATTGCGAAGCGTAAAATTATAACGTTCCAATGTTCAATGCAAAAAAAACCCCACAATTAAATCGTTAATCGCCAATTATTTTTGTGACAATTAATGGTCAACCTAAGTGACCGTCCTACATGTGTCCTACATACGTCCGCCCGACACCTGACGACGTTATGCTAACGGGTTCTCAATTATCGAGCGTGTTATTTATTTTTGGTTTCGCCACAAAACAAGGACAAAACAACGTGATGTATGCAGTCTGCTCCATGGCCCGCAGTGTGGCTCCTTTCAGTCGACAGACAAGAGAGAGAGAGAGAAAGAGAGAGAGAGCTTGTGTTTCATTCCAATCGTGTTTGCTTCCCTCCCAAGCAGCTCCTGTCTCCTGCAGCAATCTGTCTGAAAAATGCATACATAACATCCTGTGAAAATGGCTTTCTGCAGGGACTCCACTAAAACAGCTCCCGCTGTATCAAATGTTTCTGTCATTCTGCTGCTAGGTAGAACGAGTTGATGGCAAAACATTTGCATATACCACACAATCTGAGAGATCAGAGCTCAGAGTGTGTGGGTTGAGAACGTGTGTGTGTGTGTGTGTGTGTGTGTGTGTGTCTGTCTGTCTGCATTAAGCCCAATTTATAAGTCAGTGTTTCGGCTGCCTCTCTCTGTGAAAACAACTGATTTTCAAAGAAAGAAAGAAGTGAAGCTTAATGTTCTTTTTTTTTTTTGTTGAAAATCGGCTCTTTTCAGACAAAGTATAAACGAGCCATTACTGTACCATCTGTTTCCTTGCATCTCCCACTTGGTAATGTTGAATGGAAGTTGTAAGAAGTGTTTCTTCCTAAGGGTGGCAGCCAGCCAGTGGTGGACAGTAACTGCATTTACATTTACTCAAGTACTGTACTTAATTACAGTTCAGAAGTATTTTTGAGCGGTGCCAACCGCTCCTATGACTGACTATTTGTGTGTGTATGTCTGTGTTGTGTATGTCCCTACGTCTGTCTGAGCACGAAACAGCTGCAGTACCGCCGGGTAACCTAAAGTGGCACTGTTGAGCAACGTCTCATACTGTATTAATATTATTGCACCGCTCAGTTCAGTTAAGAAGTATAAAATAATGCATCCTTGGTTAATCAATGTGTCGTAAAATGTGAAGATTAACCCAACGCATTGTGAGCTTGTAGATTGGCTATTTTTAAATGGCGTATAGCTGTATGTATGTCTGAAGTGGTTAATGTATGTTTTGGAATGTCCTAGTAATAATCTAAACTAGTAACTAAAGTTTTCAAATGGTAGTGGAGTAATAAAGATTGATGTAGTGGACTAAAAGTATTACATCGGATATATTCCAGTAAAGTAAAAACAAAAAAATCGCACTCCGTGTGAACTGAGAAGCAGTTGAACTAAAGCATAAAATAATGGTTAAATAAAGGTGATTAAACGCTAAGGTGACACGGATGCGTTTGCGGTTTTAAGCAGTGGCCCCTTTCACTTTTCACCTATGATGACATGCCTAAAATAGGGATACACGTTAATTGATTATTTTATTAAATTATTGAATACCGGTAATTCTTTACCGTTGATTAAACGTAATTCGGTGGATTAACCTCTGCACGCCTGCTAAGGATGATAGGATAAGGATGTGTGCTACATCATTTGTCCTGCTTGGTAACTTACTTTGGTACCAAAGAGCTGATGATGACACTGTCAATTCAATGTTGTCAGCATCAAGCCCTGCGCACAATTTGTACTTGTTTTATCAGACACTAGATAATACATGTCCTTATTAAATCCTCAACCCTCGTTTAAAAACAAATAGAAAAAAAACTAAATACAACCACAGAATCAGTATGCCGATGGCTAAAAAGACAATTAAGGCAGAGAAGGGGGTTATTTCATTACTGTCTCTCTCTCTCGTCCCTAGTGGAAGAGGAGTATGGTGGATTCCATTCTCTAGATATGATTACCCAGCAGCCCCTCTGGCTATGAGATGGATGAGTATGAATCAATTGTGTTCAAGGAGACTCTCACCGGGGCCACTGCTCGTAGTTAAAGAAGAGACAGACTCTATTGTAAAGCAGCTGCTCTTGCTTAAACAGACCATCAGGCAGTCTCATGGACTCCAAAGTCACACATCCCTGCGCTCTCTCCCGTGGCGTGCACCACCTTGAATATTCATGTATACTTGAGGGAAAAGGGAAAAAAACGGCGCATGATATTCTTAACAGGATGCCCTTTTCGCCTCGGCGCGAGCCACGGCTAAACGAAGCAAGTCAGAGAGGCCGGTCGCTGGATGAGGAATGTTTCATTTTTTTTCTTTTTCAGCCTCGCTCCGTGCCGTCCAATCAGGTTTTAAATACGTGCCCAAGACGATACTAATCACGCCAGGCTGCTCGCTCGCTCGCTCGCTAGCTCATTATAGGTTTACGTAATGCCTCCAAGAGCTTCAACCACCCCTCAGTCGTGTCTCTGACACAGCAGCCATGTAAAACACTGGAGTCTATGTCTAATACATCCACCTGTGTGTGTGTGTGTGTGTGTGTGTGTGTGTGTGTGTGATCTTTGTGTTCTGCTCAGCACAAAGTGACATAAAGCTGTTGTGATGATGTGTGAGGAATTTCTCATCCTTTTATCATCAAACGAAAAAAGAGTGAGGGGCGCATCTCTTCTTTATACAATATAAACACCGTACTATTATTTCCTGTATTGATCCCATTCAGTCGCCTGGGGCAGCACAGCAGTTAAAGTACAGATACAATACAATATTGTAAAGAAGTGCAGTCAGATACAGCCATCGTATGAGAAGCTACATAATTCAATAGCGACGAGTCATAAGAAGAAACAATCTCTCTCGGATTCCAAAGTATTGAACTTTTACTCCACTAAACTACTACTTACTATACTTTGTAGATTTTGATTATTATTACCAGTAAGACGCCTGAGGGCGAGAGGCATGCATGCATCCGCCTCGTTGACGCTGGCGCTTTGGCATGGTGGGTCAGATAAACATGGAATGAATTCTGTACTGGCCATTATAAGGAGCATTGAGTGTACAGGGTTTGATGAGGTCAGATCAGCATATGGAATGTCAGAACAGGTCAGCTCCATACAGTATTATGGAGATGTAAGGGTGGTAGTGGGGACATTCTCTTGAGTGTACAGGGTTTGATGAGGGCCCAGGTCCGGACCTTAATTTCCGGGCCTGTTGACAACTCTAGTTTTCGCTGGCTGCCGGGCGCGGCTGCACTAATAACTTTGGGTCTAGAGTTTGAATGGATCAGTCAGGGAGACATCGAAGACGAAGGATGTATGGGGAAGGATCAACATATATCTGATATATATCCATATATGGAAAGGGTTTGAGGTCAGATGTAGAGTTGCTGGCCAATATTAATGACATCAGGGATCTCCATATATGGGCTTAACCCAAGAGGAGGCTTAACTGCGACAGTAGGTCACATTTACTATGACAGGGTCTCCACATCTCCATCCCTGTGATGTCACATGATGTCATGAGACCCTGGGCACCATATATGGTGCCCAGGGTTGGATGCTGTTGACATCTACCTAACAGTTAAAGTTCTAGTAGTGAGATAGAACTAAAAAAAGAAGAAAAACGAAGTGCAGAGCTGAGTGGGAAAAAGATTCGGTGGATTTTTATGAAACAAAAGCTTTGCAGTTTGAAAGTGGACTCAAGCTTTCCCTACAGCTGCAATGTTGGTGAGTTTAATGTCGTTTAATACAAGCAGATGCAAATTGATGGTTTATGGCAAGTCACTTTATATCATTATAATAAATCTAGAGTTGCAAATTGCAAAGGACTGTGCTGTCATGTGCCAGTTAGCCCTGACAGGTACACATATAGTGGCAGCATCATTTACTGATGTTTGCACTGCGTTAATGTTATATCTCACCATACCTGTCACTGTAGCGAGTGCAGAGCTCTCATTCTCCAAGCTCAAGTTGATAAAGACTTATATTTAAGGAGCAGCATGGGACAAGAGAGACTCAGTGGACTGGCTACGCTTTCTATTGAGAACTGCAGAGCGAGGTCTTTGATGACTTTGCTGAGTACAAGGCCCGTGACCTTCTAATGAGGGAGTACTCTGGTAACAGCCACATCCATTCCATTCATTAATGCTGTGGTTTTGTAAGGCATATAATGAGCTGTGTTTTTCTTGATGGTTATGGACATTCTGTGGAAGTGGAATATATAATCTTTGTACAAGCTTTGTTAGTGTATAATGCTATATTTGAATGTTTGATAGTTTGGAGACATCAGGCTGTGGTAGTTTTGTTTCAGGGCAGGTTGTTTGTCACCTTTTAATGAGTGAGTACTCTGGCAACAGCCACATCCATTCCATCATTTTGTAAGGCATATAATGAGCTGTGTGTTTTTTTTAATGTTTGATAGTTTGGAGACATCAGGCTGTGGTAGTTTTGTTTTTGTGCCCAGGTCAGGGCAGGTTGTTTATTGATGATTATATGGACACTGAGCTTGGCAGCTGGTGCTGTCTGCATGTGGTGCTGAAAGGCTGGTTTAAATGATTGATTGAAATATTTTTGTTTGTTTGCAGAATTACAATACATTTCAAGCACAAACTCAATACAAAGACTGTTAACTGTGAGTGGACGAGTTTACTCAATGCTGTACCATATGTTCTCATGCCAATAAAGCCCCTTTGAATTTAATTGAATAATTTAATTGTGTGGCCGGTCACCTCACCTGTAATGTTAGTCTATACTGTGTGTGTGTGTGTGTGTGTGTGCGCGTGCGCGCGTGTGCATGGGCGCGCGCACGCACACTTGTTTATTCTCGCACCGGGGCCCACCATGAGCTCACTACGCCACTGTCTGGCACACTGATGGGAAATGCACGATTCCATAGTTACAAAACATACATTGACTACTTCAGCCCTATTTATTTAGTCCATTTAAAAAAAGAATAGCAGTCGCGATGCGACACATTATGAGCTTGGATATCATTATCTGCTATTTAAAAAAAAGATTTGTATACATTTGTCACCATGTCGTCATGACAACGAACGTCAACAGAACTCACTATCAATACAGTGTCAACAGTACTATCAGTACAATAAGTAACCCTCACCCAACACAGCAGTGTATCAGCTGAGCTGTGTGTGCGTCACTGCACTTGGTCTTAAGACAGACATACAGACCAACCCTGTTCCAGACTGCTGGCCTCTTCGGCGCCATGCAAGGGCCACGTTGTAAAAAGAAGAAGAAAAACAAAACGCAACCTTGTGGCATATGAGTTGTTTGCTCTTAGCCTCCTACACATACTGTGCGTTCGCACACACACATACACACACACACACACACACACACACACACATGCACACGCGTGCATGTGTTGTGAGGTTGTAGTTTTACTAGTTTGGGTCTCTCCCCGGTAAGACATACATTTTCTCTTTTGGGTCTCGAGCTAAAAAGTCTGCTCTATCCTAAACTTCAGCACCGTTTCCCAACATATATACTGTGTGTGTGTGTGTGTGTGTGTGTGTGTGTGTGTATATATTTAAGTTAAGTGATAATCAACTTAAATAATCAGCGAACACATCGGTATTGGCCGATTTGAGTTGTTTATATATTAATCAGCATGGGTTTGATTAATCAATCGGACCGATTAATTAATCGGTCTGCTTAATCGGTCTGTCTTTACAGATAAACAAAGTAACAGCTTGAACAGATCTACAAGCTCACAATATTAAATATAAGGTATTTAAGTTAAATCTGACTTGCCTAAGCCTGCAGTGCAGATACCCTGTTACATGTATTTTTCAGAATGGACAAAATTATTATAATTTTTCAATACAGAATGAGATCATCTCGACATCGGCCAAAATGTCTCATCGGCACATCCCTAGTGTGTATATATATTATATATATATATGTGTGTATGTTTGCGTATTTTTCAAATTTGGGCCTGTGGCCAAAAATTATATCTAACCGGGGTCCTTGAAATGAAAAAATATCGAGCATCATCATTCACTGCTGTAGGATGACAGTTCTGCATATGGATCTGATGGCGGAGCTGAACGCCGGCACTTGACTTGTCTGTACTCCCCGACAAATTCCTACTTACTCACGCCCAGTCGGGCACGGGGGGGAGCCAGCAGCGCTGTTTGCATTGTGCGTTTGTCTCTGTGGTTTTGGAATGAATCTGGAGCCGACTGGAGAAAGGCAGGATCCTCTCTCTTCCCCCCCTGGTGGAGTTCTTTCCTCTGACACAGTCGATACCACCCAGCGCTATTGACCTGACATATTGACGTGAAGGGGCCTGGCTGCTAAGAGGCATCTGGCAACGGCACATTGAGCACGCAGTCGTTCGGTGTCGGAACAGAAACCATACCGGCAGCGCTACGGCAGAAAGGAATCCATTCAATCCAACGTTAGACATGGAATAGGGCGGCAACTATGCAATGTTTTATTAACGGTTATTCTGTTTTACTTTAACCCATGTATTTGGCCGCCGACCTCCATCTGAAAATATCTTAATTAATTTAATTAAGATGAATGTTAGAATGCTTGGTGTGTGTAATGCAGGGCAGATTGAGGTTGGAGGACAGGGCTGTGCGGCGCTAGGTTCCGTGAGGTGGTCCGTGCGTCGTGGCGTTGTGAGATGGCGGAGGAAGCGAGCAGCTGTCTTGCTCTATGCTAAGGAAGTACTCTGACTGACTGACAGACAGTCCGCTAAATTATTAGATTGATTGATACTTTCACAGCGTAGGTTTAACTCAATGATTAACTCAATGATTTGAAGACATTTAGTAGAATCCTGTCTCAGGTCTAAATGGGTTAAGCAGAGACACAAGGATGTTTGTATTTGTAAACATTATTAGATTACAGTGTACAGATAGATGAAATAAGTCACACTTCTATGGCATCATGAAATACCAGACGAATTTAAATTAATTTAAGATTGATTAAATCCAATTAACGTGTACAAAAGGTGTTGCCAGCACAATTATAGATATGTATTCTTGTCATTCACGCTCATAATAACAAGGTATAAATAAGTCACAAAAAAACATTTGTTTGTGCAATTTGCGAATTGCGCAAATGGTGAAATGCTTATGTTAATTATTGGTCTGCCTCATGCCTGTATGCCTCTATTGATAATTACATTAAGTGAGTGCGTGAGTATTTCACTTTTTGTTGAAAAGATTAACACTATTTCTGATGAAATTAGAAGTTTAGTGTTTCTGCAGGAACGGATGTCATGCTCTTTAATAAACACAAAGGCGGCCCAGGCCGTAGCGTAACGGTCTGGGCACCGGACTGGTAATCCAGTCGCAGTGTGCCGCGGGTTCGACTCCCGGACCCGACACGGCCTTTACTGCATGTCATCCCCCCATCTCTCTCCCGTTTCCTGTCAGCCTACTGTCTGTCCCTTCAAAAATCAATAAAAGGCGTAAGCCGCAAAAAAACAAAAAACAAAAACAAAAACAAAAAAACACAAAGGCCCTCAATGGAGTGTAAATTCTACCTTAAATTGGAGCGTGGGTTTTGGCGTATACGCTCACGTCCACGTCACATTATCAAGTGATCCTATACAACCGATCCTAGCGTACATCTGGCATGACCTAATATCAAGCCTCGCCCTCATTTCTGGGACATGAACATAACTGGAACAACGTATTGAAAGTTATATGATGGAAAGCCAATAAATACGTTTCCCCTGCTCGCCTCGCTGATGTAATGCATCGTGAGCTTGTAGATCTGCTGTGTTGCTGGTGCGAGACGCTGTCGTACGACAGAGCTAAACAAATGTGCTGCAACTATCGATTAATTTATATAGCTTGATGAAACAAACAGGAACAGGTCGCCACTTCTCCATTGAACTTCAATGTTCTATTCTCTCACCCTATAGAGCGTCGCAGTCCCACCCCATTTCAGAACGACGAGTGGCCCAGGAAATGAATCGCAATGCATTTTGCCTATAGGCTTTTCTTAAAGTATTTAAAGACAGTTACGTCGTGGACAAAGCCAACTCGGATCGTGACAAATCATGACAATGAACACAATATTTTGGGCCGATCAAATCATTAGAAAGAAGAAAATAAAGGCAGGAGACAACACTATTTGTTTTGTTTTTCTTCTTATACATTATTTGATCGGCCCAAAACATTGTGTTCATTGTCATGAATTGTCACGATCCGAGTTGGCTTTGTCCGCGGCGTAACCGTCTTTAAATAAATACTTTAAGAAAAGCCTATGGGAAAAATGCATTGCGATTCATTTCCTGGGCCACTCGTCGTTCTGAAAGGGGGAGGGACTGCAACGCTCTATAGAGGGTATGCATGTGACATCATCATCATCATACCCGGAAGTTATGTGGGAACGCCTACTGAGTGGCAAAAAACTACTTTCTGGCCTTGACAGCCCCATACATCCAAACAGAAAAGTCCTATATGATTGTATTAAACGATGTTAAACTAGATTAAACTCACTTTGCCACTCAATAAAAAAAAACTGTTTGGAGGAACGTGCAGCTATGGGAATCAAACGGGTGAATGAAATCAAGAATTTATAAGGGTAGCAGTATGTCATCACGCAGCACGTTTTCGTTCAAAGGACTTTTTTCATGGACTTTTGATATAAAAATAAAATACACAAATCTAAAATGTCCTATTGCACTTTTTGCTTATTCTATATGTTTAAAATTCTATATGTTTTTAAATGCACCAAGTCTGTACGTACGTACGTACGTAATCCACATAATGCGAGAACCTCAAATTCGACACACGCGTTCTACACCGCCACAGGGAGTGCAGTGCCCAGTGTTGAGTCAGTCGGACCCACGGTTGTCCAGAACCGCCACAACAGGCCTCTGCCCGGGCTCTGGACTGGGCACCTGCCCAAGGTCCATATATAGAGCTGGCCTGTTCTGACATCACAAATCTGTTCTTACATCTCCATATATGGAGATGGCCTGTTCTAACATCACAAAGTGTTCTGACATCTCCATATATGGAGCTGGCCTGTTGTAACATCACAAATATGTTCTGACATCTCCATATATGGAGCTGGCCTGTTGTGACGTCACAACACTTCATATTTGGGAATGCCTGAAACAGAACTCCATATGTAGGAATAAATTAAGGGACACAGAGACAGATACAGAAATCTCCATATATGGGCATAAAAGGGACACAGACAGATGGGTGCATGGAACGGGTACTGCCATTTTCTTTTTACTATTTTTGTTATTTCAAAATATTGTCAAATTAGTTCAATTTCAACCTCAAATTGATTACCGTTACTCAAATTGAATACAGATAATTTTTTTGTAGTATAATCTGTATTATTAAATTAATTCGATTAACAGTCTCAGCCCAAGACAAGGCTGAAAAACAAACGATACGATAATCAGGGCATCTCTTTTCCAATTCGTCTGCTGTTTCTTTCTTCTGAACACGACAACAACACACACACACACACACACACACACACACACACACACACGTGTTTTCCACTTCAAAAGATAAGACGACCGACCACTTCTCTTCTCGTTCGCTGGTGGTGGTGGTGGCGGTGGCCCCTTCACTATTTAGGTCAGCAGTCTCCGCTCCATTACATGTCCCGCTTGCCTCCACTGTGCCTTAAATTGCCCAGCAGGCAGGTGCCATTAGAGCGGTTTGTTTGCAAGGTAAGCAGCTATGAGAAGTGACAGCGGTAGAATTACTAATGCACTTTGGCTGTCATTTCCATGTGAAAGCCCCTGCAGGGAAGGCCCTGATTAAATTGATATTCAACCTCCTGCATGTTGTTGTGCATGGTAGCCTAGTGTTCATTAGCATATAGCGTCGCTATCGCCGGTCGGAAACCTTGTATGTCCAAAACCGTTTACTTCTCATGAAATGAAAAAATTAATCAAAATAAAACATTTATATATATATATTTAAATAACCTGTGTTTTCCGACGTATTCGGTGCAGTTATTACTTATTAAAGATGGAGTGCCGTGACTTCTTTTCCCCAATTTACAATTTAGGCATTTTCCAGACGCTCTTAATCCAGAGCGACTTGGGCCCAAACCACACCGCTGCAACTCCTTGCAACAAAACAAACCACACCTATGCAACTCCTTGCAACATGCCATTGGGAATAATGGTTGCAAGTAGTCGCAAGGAGTTGCATGGCAACCCTCTGGTGTGGTTAGCGCTAGTAAGCAAGAACAACATATGGTAATACATCAAATACACAGAAATAGTCATCAAGACTCATAAGCAAGCTAAGAACCTAAAATCTGTTTAACAGTGGAATATCTATAATGACACTATGCATATACAATATAGTATGACTTAAGTATTAAGATGTTGATATTGATTTTGTATTCATCCTTAGGCCCCCAAATCACACCGTAGAAAGCATGAGTGTCTATTTCAAACAGTGTTTTTTGACTGCAGGGGAGTCATATTTTGACAGCAACTGCCTGGCATAATTTCACCCCCATCCTATCTAAAGATTGGACAGTATTAGGATGTTGATATTGATTTTTTTTTATTCATCCTAAGGACCCCAAATCACACCTTAGAAAGCATGGGTGTCTATTTCAAGTGTTTTTAGATTTTGAAACTGCCTAGTGTGTGTGTGTGTGTGTGTGTGTGTGTGTGTGTGTGTGTGTGTGTGTGTGTGTGTGCTTTCAGCTGGTGCTCGTTAATGCCGAGGCAGTCATGTTTATGCACTGTCAAATAGGTCTACATCTATTCTACGGTAGCATATACCGTATAGTCTAGTCATATATTATGCTGCTCATTTCTGTACACAAATGTATTGCATATACAGTACATAAATCTTAATGTATGAGCACAAAATGCATTTTGAGAACCCACAAATCTTTGCGCTTTGCGTGCGCAGTGCAGCCCCCCCCACACACAATCATTCTACAGTTGTGGCCACTGGCCTAATCTATTTGAATACCCCTGCCATAGACACATACAAAACAGAAAAAGTACAAAAAGAACTCCATCTTTAAGGGCTAAATACTTTTCGTTGGTTTAATATTTACTTTCAACACTTTTTTTACAATTTATTTTCCAAAAAAGCCGATTTACAAGCTCACAACGCGTCGCATCGAGACTCTTTGTGAGCTTGTAGTTTAGCTATTTTCGCTTCTTTTGAATGTCATTGATTCTTGAAGAAATGCATGAAACATGGAGATATGAGGTTTCTGGCCAACAGCGATGCGGTTTAGATGACACGGGGGGAGAGAGAGAGAGAGAGGCATGGCGTTAATGTTGGAGAAAGCATTTAGACACACCGGCGCTGTAACAAATTTTCTGATTATAATAGGGGAGCATTATGCAGTTGATTAATGATTCAATTCATACTATTAGCAGTGTATGTGTGAATGCAAATTGTGAGAGCACGTAGGGGGATACCAGTATTTATTTAACAGTTAACCTTTATATATTTCTTATTATTATTTTTATTTATTTATTTCACGATTTTGTAACACCTATTTTTCACCCGGTGCCAATTGCCTGAGCTGTAATCCTGGGCGATATTCTCCCTCTGCCAACCTGGGGAGAGCCCCAAACTGAGCCCATGCTTGCTTCAATGTGTGAAAAGTGAGCAGGCCGCTTCTTAGGGCCGATTCATACTCCTATTTTAGAGCCGAATAAAAGTCGGTTCGGCTCTGTAGAGCCTACAATGTGACGTCATTTGAGGTTCAGGGGGGCGGGTACCGTCCTAAAGTCGGCTCTTCGGTGCTACTGAAAATTTCTGACGAGCCGAAATCATTTCGGCACTACAGCACCGAAACAGCGGTAAAATAGGAGTATGAATCGGCCCTTATCACCTGACGGGTGGGAGCACAGGTCTCCGCCAGGCCAGGTTGCCTACCCGGGGCCTGAAAACTGGTCACAGCCACTTGGGAAGGGATCTGAAAACCTTTTGGGATGGGATCTGAACTTGGTGTTTGGAAGGACGAGCAAAAACCCACCAGCTCCATAACGCACTTCAGCGTTGCGCCGCCGCCTATTGAGTGCTAATGACTTTGCCCCATACCATTTCTGGCATATTTATTGTCTTTCCCCTCTGCAGCCACCCACACACGACCGATACGGAAGGCAACGCCATTGGCCGATCAGGTACAGGCTTTAGTTTAGACATACTATTGGTCCGACTGTCATTAGACCGACAAGTTCGACAACCTACTTCAAACCCTAACCGCAAGCACGGGAGCAGCGCATGTTCAACCGCATGTTCGACGGCATGTCTGACCGCTGTTTCCGCATGTCGGTCCGTTTACTTTTATTTTCCTAGACTGGAGCGTGTCATAGGCCCGCAACAATTCTGGTAGTAATACAAACGTGTGACTGTTTACGTGTGCATGCGGGCGCTGAGCTTGTGTGTGTGTGTGTGTGTGTGTGTGTGCCCACCACCCGTGCATCATCCAGTATATGTTTGTTTGTTTGGAAAAATTACCTTTCGGTGTCTACATTTTACGGTCTTTGGTATAAGGCAGCGGGAAAAGGTCAGCGGCGAGCTGGAAGCGCACGCGCGGGCGTGTGTGTGTGTGTGTGTGTATAACGGACACTAGCTTATGTGTACAGTAATGCAGTGGCAAATCCATTGCTCAGTGACCTGGCTTTAACCTGAGTGGCTGTTTGACGGACCACACGCTGGGACAGGCTGTCCATCAAGTGTGCACTCGGAGAGGACAAACGCAGGATGACCTCAGGCCAGCTCCACTCACTCAGTATGGCACGGCACGGCGCACAACACATAACACAACAACATGTTTAGTTTAGAAGGGTTTAGTGCACAGAATACACTTTAACCTATATGCAGTTTATAGAACGTCTACCCCAAACAACACCCCACCCACCCTGGTCCGGTCCGCACCTCAAGAAGACATTTTGAGGCAATGACTGATTAAATATAACTTTTATTTCATGCAAATAAATAGTACATTTGTCATGCACATGCACAGCATGTAACGTTGCATGGGATGAAAGAACATTCCTCTTGGCTGCATCCTCCTACCAACTCTATATATTATTGCTACTTCATACCCTACAAACCCTGTGAGATTTCCCGTGTTCCCTGTAGCATTAGCCAACAGTGTCAACGCGACGAAACCGCAGCGACGATAGCTCTGGTTATTTAGCGCTAAAGCAAATATTTAAAGTCACTTTCCAAAGGCATCATCACAACTGCAAATAAATGAATTGAGCTCCCGCTTTATAGGCCGCACCCACCACCCCCCACCGTCACCGACCTAAAAGGATATTGGATCCCCGATTCCCCGGGGAGCACCTAGCGCTTAGCAACCCCGACTTCCTGGTGGCACTTCCTCCTGTCTTCTCAGTGAGACGCCTAGGCTCTCTGACTTTGAAGTCTGTGCGAGCCTGATGATAAATATGCTAATGTGTCTGGAGGTGACTCGATGTTAGCAGACATAGCGCTGTGAGGGAGAATTTGAAAGAGCCACCCATCGTTTTAATATAGCACTGCTGTCGGGTGGAAAACTTGTATGTCCAAAAAATGTATATATATATATACTGTTAATTTTTCAGGGAAATGGAAAGAAGAACCTGTGTTACAATGAATTCAATGTGGTTATTAATTAAAATCTACAAGCTCACAACGTGGCACATCACTACGCGTTGTGAGCTTGTGAATTGGCTGTTTTATCGCTGCTTTAGTGCAACACACTGTGTTAACTAAGGCCGAGGTAGGGCGTTCGTTTACTATAAACTAACATGACAAATATGGAGATACAGGGTTTCTACCTGACAACAGTGATATGGAGAGACATGGGAGGGAGGGAGATAAGGGGTGGGGCCATGTGGTTGGAGGAGGGACAATGAGAGTTTCATACCACACACGTACTATAGGTATTTTTAGTGATAAACAACGGTGGTTGATCCATGATGAGTACTTAAAACTGTCATTCTGCCTCAATTTGGGGGCATACTGTAGATCTGCGGGAAACGCGTGTGGATGCAATGCTTTGCGAGCTTGTAGATCCAATATTGCCGGTGCGAGCGCATGAAGGAGCCTACTTTTTTATCTCAAATTAAAAGAACGGGGACATTAGAAAATTTCCCCCCAAAATCTATATATTTTAAAATCTTAAATAGATTATCGATTATGTTTTCAAGCGGAAAAGTTGAACATACAGAGAGACATGCAGGGAGAGAGGGAGCCAGAGTCATCAGACCATATTTTTGCAGTAGATAATACTAGATATGTCTTTTTGCCGTGATAACGGTGTCATAAAGGAGTGCTTAAAACTGTCCCGGATCTGCGGAAATTATGAGCACGGGGGACGGAATGGAACGGAGAGGTGGAATGGAGTCGTTTGAGTGTTTAATCGCATCAGGAGTTTTTGTTCATGTCAGATGATGCAACCGTCAACTAGAGTGTGTGTCATCATCCACTGCGGGTGACCTCTCGGTGGCCGGCCCCCGCTCGGAGGAACACGTAACGACTACCCGCTTGATGCGCCGTCGGCTCATCAGATCCATGTCCAGTACACTTTGTAATGGATCTGCACTGGTTCCCAAACAGTGGACAGTCAGGACCCATTTGTACCCACACATGGGTACAAATGGGACATGGACACATTTTTATGGGTCCATTTTATTCATTTTGTGTTTCATACATAATTATGTCAAAACATTTTTATATTGGGGTTTTTTCTTAGTACTTTCATGGGGGTGCATACTTTAGACTAGTCATTGGTTAGACATGGGTTACGGTTAGGTTTAGGTGTGCTGCCCCGTGGGAGGTTAGGTTTAGTGTGAGGGTTTGAGATAGGTTGTAGTTGTAGGACTAATGACTGATCTAACCATTGACTAGTCTAAACCAAAAACTGTCTAAACACCCCTTTCACGAAGATATCAAAGAAAGATCTCACGCTGTGAGCTTGTAGATATTTGCACTAGTTTGGGTCCTGGGCAAACATCTAATTTATCTTTTGGGTCTTGAGCCTAAAAGTTTGGGAACCACGGAGTCCTAGAGCACTGGTTCTCAAAGTTGGGTCGAACTACTTTAACCCTATTTTACACTTTAGCTATTCAAAAAATAAGCTGATCTGTTCTCTGGGAGATTTTTGAGTGGTGCAACCACTCCTACAACCAGGAATGTCCGTATCATGTGTGTATCAGTCAAGAGCACAAGTGGTGTGCGCATGCGTGAAATTGGAACGAGAGAAGTATGTGACATGGCTGCCACCTGCTGGACGCAAATCCAACTGCTGACTGTCTAGGTCAGGGGTAACCAACCAGGGGTTCGCAAGCTACCAGTAGCTCGCGGGAACCTTTCAAGTCGATCCCGAAGTGTCAGACTGACGGGCAGCCAGCCATCACTGCCAATACACAGCAGAATGTCGTTCGCAAAAAAGAGCAGATCTATAAGCTAACAACGTGTAGAGGCTCGATGCATTTTAGCTCGAAGATCTGTTCCCCTTGCTTCCACCGCACCGCCCTCGGCCCTCCCCCTTTTAGCACTCTGTGCTCATGTGCTGTGTCCTGTGTGTCTGTTGTTCCCTCGCAGGCAGCACAGAGCGTCAGAGTGAACGCAGCATGATAGCGTCCCCGACACGTTGAATACTAAACTTATTTGTAAAGTTCGAACGCCAACTTTTAACCAAACGTGGGAGAAACACTGTGCACGGCTGCACGCACAAATAAAGAGTGCACTCGGCACTCGCGCACGCACATGACGGATTATTATCGATCAAAACAATCCTTGGCGTCGCTTACAAAAGCATGTGTTGCACAGCATGAATGATAAGTAATCACCGACCTGGCTGGATAAATATCACTATGACAAAGTGTCAAAATGTTTAGTGCCGCTGTCAAAACATGACACAGTGAGAGTTGAAGATTCTAACTATTGAACAAGAAAGCCACAGTTTTGAAGGAAGTGGGTCCTAGACAGGGCTTGACGCTTAGCTCATGGATGCATGGATGATAGACAGACTATCCGTTTTTATCCTGCTGTTCTATCATGGGATATTCGATGCAGGGCAAGATGCTCGATTGTGAATTAAATTGTAACATTCTCCTTGGCTTTGACTACTTCAGACAGAACATCTGACACAGCTACAGTAGACTATTAATTTACTAAGCTGTTAACTTACTCGGCTGCCTACCGTTGCTCGTTAAGCAGGTCACACAATGGATATGGACCACTGATATTTATCCAGCCAGGTCGGTGATTACTTATCATTCATGCTGTGCAACACATGCTTTTGTAAGCGACGCTAAGGATTGTTTTGATCGATAATAATCCGTCCTGTGCGTGCGCTAGTGCACTCTTTATTTGTGCGTGCAGCCGTGCACAGTGTTTCTCCCACGTTTGGTTAAAAGTTGGCGTTCGAACTTTACAAATAAGTTTAGTATTCAACGTGTCGGGGACGCTATCATGAACTCGTATGACTGACTCACATCTTAATGACACCCTCAGACTGGCAATCGCTAAATATGAACCAGATTTCAAAACGCTTGCAGATAAAGTGCAGTCACAGCAGTCTCATTAAAGGTGGGCTGACCCTGAGAGTATGTCACCATATCTGTGCAAATATATATGGTCATGTTATGCCTATGTCATTTGAACATCTGCCAATGTGAATATTCATTGAAATGAGAAACAAAATATTGTGCTGTAAAAGCAATTCATGTCCTTTGCATTTTGTTTTATTTTAAAAAAAACTCAACAAAGAAGTTTATTTGTATTTTTGTCCTAATATTTTTTATTATTATTTTAATATTTTAATATTTGTCTTAATATTATTTGACATTGATAATATAACTTACTATACGTTTTTATTCTAATTTAAGCTTTAGTCTTTGTGTGGATGTGTGCACATGCATTGAGCTTGTCAGAAATAGCAAAAAACCAAGTGTTTTTTCTAACACGTTTTAGTGGTAGATCTTGGCTTACAATTGGGAATAAAATGGGCTCTTGGGCTTGAAAAGGTTGGTTACCACTGGTCTAGGTTAATTGATATCCATAATAAAGCTAATCTGACGGAGCAGAGAGAGAGAGAGGAGGGGGGGGGGGGGGAGAGAGGGGAGTTGCACCACTCGGTTCACACAGGTGTGATTTTTTTTAAATGATAGATTAATTGTGAATCCAGGCTCAAGCCACATAATAGGCTCTGGCCTGACGGCACGTCGCATGTTCGAGTCCCGTTCATGACGACTTTTGCTGCATGTCTCTCCTTTTCTCTCTCTCCCTCTTTCCTGTCCATCTTAATTGTAACTATCAATATAGGCATAAAGGCAAAAAGAAAATATTAAAGAAATAACTGTGAGAATGTACACACAAGATATCAAACCACCTATAAAACGAATACGATATAGTTATCATTATCCCTTCATGGGGGTCCCTGTGCGGGCACAATTTATTTTCAGATTGGGGTCCGGGCAAAAAAGTTAAATTTATGTGGGGGTCCTTGAGATGAGAGGAATGTTTGAGAAGCACTGGGCTAGAGGAGTGTGACATTGTCCAAAGGAAGAGGATGTTATTCCCAAAAGACAAAACCTTTTTTCAAGAATTTCCACACGAAAAAAAACGATGCATTTTTATTATCATCACCTCAGATTCACCTGAGTGATGGGACCGTGACACCGCGTAGCACTCAACCCCGCTATGAATCATTTAAAACGAGCAAGCTGTTATAGAAACTGTTATAGAAAGACATGCATAGATATTTCCGCAACGGTAAACTTTTACATCAAGCTTGAAAAGTACATGCGCCAGTTAATGGAATTCTGGAATTCATATATTTTTCTGCCTGTTTGCTATTCTGAAGGCTTCTACCACTGTTTACTTGTGACTGAGACCTTCTACTTTGGCAAACTGTCTGCTGTAAAGTAATTGCGAACGCAGTGATTGCGAACGCAATGAGCACTAACTATGAGACCCTGCAGATCATGTCTGTCTGTGTGTCTGTCCCGCTGTGACACCACCCGCCCGCCCGCCACCAGAGGGCGCAGCTGTAGCACACACACACACACACACACACACACACACACAGGGCTCAGCTGTAACACACACACACACAACCATACACACACACGAGCTGCGTTCGCTTCCCGCGTTTGCGCGTCTTACTTGTACTAGAAATGTATTATATAAATCTTAACAGTTTTCAGAAAAAACGCATGTTGCTATGTTTGCTTTAAAATATATATTTTGGAGTTTTGTCCAAATCTTCACACTTAAAACTAATCAAAATCTACAACAGATCTACAAGCTCCTATCATGGTTAAAATATGAATTGATCAATTATTTCCTGGTTTTTAATGAGGTAAGGAATTTATTTTTCCCGGATTCTCTGCATGATGGATGATATGAAAAGGCCAAGCGTAATATACATTCATGTTTCTAAAATATTTCATAGGACTACCAATAAAGAGGTGAAATAGTCACACGCCACCGCAGAGGCCCGTGTTCGATTCCCAGCGGCAGTGCCTCAGGCTTGATGCTCTAACTCAGTGGTTCCCAAAGTGGGGTCCGGGGACCACCAGGGGTCCTTAAGGGAGTTACAGGGGGGTCCCCAGCTAAATAATAATTAGGAACCAAATGGACCCTTATGGGTCTGTAACTCAGAGAGTGTACACTCTCAGAGTTAAAGGACAACTTTCGTTTTTTTCAACCAAGGTTCATGTTTTAGTTTGTTATTAGATAAAGTAAAAGATGAGTGTTAATCTTTTTTTCATTTGCTGCTTTCTTTCGTTTTAGGGAATTTAGCTGTTTTTGACAGGGGGGCGGGGGCATTCGAGCATGGGGCTAAATATGTATTTTTTAACACAATTTTATGGTGATTTCTTTTTTTATGGTTTACTATAGTCCTAATAAACGTCAGGAAATGACATCTGGCCACAGAAGATCACAGGATCTCCTGAATGTGAAGGTAGCCTACTGGGGGAAGGATTATACTGTGTGTATAGGCTCAATATGTCAGTTTGTCACATTCAGTAGATCCTGTGATATTTTGTGGCCAGATGTAATTTCCTGGCGTTTATTAGGACTAGCCTATAGTAAACGATAAAAAAATAAATCACCATAAAATTGTGTTAAAAAATACATATTTAGCCCCATGCTCGAATGCCCTTAAAAAAGTATGAAATGTATTCTAATTGTTGTTATTGCCATTTACGAGCTGCGTTCGCTTCCCGCGTTTGCGCGTCTTACTTGTTGTAAAGTGTAAGTGTAAAGTAATTAAGTACATGTAATCAAGTTCTACAGCTTGCCTTCAGGATGGATTTTTTTTTTTTTAAGACATTTCGACCTTGTGTCTCTCAAGGCAGGCTGACCGGTTGTCGACGTCCGGTTGCCTTGGGACCACCTGGGGGGGTCTCCAAAATAATAGACCATTGAGGGGTAATTTTTGTACACTCTCATAAAATGTAATTGATTGATTAACTACAAATGGAACCAAAATGTATACCCTTCTTACGGCTCCATTTCGTTCCATTTGTAGACTCTCAGTCGCATTCATTTCCCTTTACGATTTTACAGTGTAGATCGCGGGCCCTGAGAAAGGGGGGTCTGTGGTGTAATGTATATTATACAACAGGTCGTTTTGAGGAACCACTCTGATTGGTTGAAACAGCCTTCTAGCCGTGCTTAAATGAGCGTAATGAAACACCTAATCAAAACATAGAAATCAGCTGCTCTGTTCTCCCAGAGCGCAGTAGAGCAGACAGGGTGGCTAGGCTAGCGAGTTTCTTAGGACATTAATGGTCGTAGTTGACTACATCTGTCATTTAAAAAGCGAATATCTTAGTTTTAAGGGTAACTGTTGTATAATTACAATATTACACAAGAGGGTGTTCTTTACCGTCATTAATGCACTTCTGTGCTGCCTTTCGGAACTCTCCTGCAGTTTCTGCAGCATCGCAGGCATGCATTAATGACTATGAGTACACCCTCCCGTGTAATGTTGCTTAATCCAACCGGAGGGGGGTCCTTGAAATGGAAGAAGGTCCTGAAGCGCTGTCTCAAAACATGCTCTGTGAGTGATATTAATACCGTGGACAGAGCTGTAGGTGTCACTGTAGACATGTCTTTGAGCTTTTCCTTCTGGCCGTTCCAGTCCAGAGCACCCCCCCCCCCCCTCTCTCTCTCTTCTAGGAGACGTGGTTATAAGTCAGATGTTCAGAATGCACGGGGCATTGTCTGCCTGGATGTTTCGACGGGGCTGGCAGCAGCAAGAGGTGACATCTGGTGACTAATGTGCTCAGATGTGAGCTCCGTGTCTCTGGGCAGCAGCTGCGGTGCAAAGGCATAAATGAGACAGGGGGGTGTGTGTGTTGGGGACGGACAGGGGATAGAGACAGGGTGGGTGGGGTGTATGGGTGGGCCCAAGGGTAGAGTAGGGTGGGGTGGGGGTGGGGTGGGGGCTGGCAGGGCAGATCGGCTGTGGAGGAGTGCGTTTGTGCATGTGTAACGCCTGATTGATGCTCACGTCGCACGAGAGCGTCATCGCGGAAATGGCGGAAGATACGAGATTGCGGGGACGCAAAGCCGCGGGCGCAATCTTGTAGATCTGCTGTTCCTGGCAAGAATGCATGGGATGGGGGAGGGGGAGTAGTGTATTTGTATGCATAACGCTTGACTGATGCTCGCGTCGCGCGACAAAACTGGCAGATTTACAAGATCGCAACACGTCGTCACGTCCGCGACATGTTGTGATCTCGTAGATCGGTTGTCAAACCCGTATTGATGGGTTAATGCGTGCACTGAACACTCTCTCTCTTTCTTTCTGTAGGTGTGTGTGTGCGTGCGCGTGTGCACACACGTGTCTCTTGTGTCTGCGAGGGCCCTGCTGGGCCAGCCGTCTGACTCTGAAGGGGTGTGTCTGGGGGGCGGGGACAGGGGCGGGTGGGGTGTATATATATGTCATGGGAAAATCAATGGGTTTCTGTCTGATTTTGGAGGAGGTAAAACATGGCACTCTCTCTCTCTCTCTCTCGCCATGCCATGGCTGATGCGTCAACAAAGAAACCACACAGAGCCTGCAGCAGTGTGGATTTTGACAGCAAATTTTGATGTAGTTTTATTTATTTATAGTTTTTCATTTCGTTTTAGTCAGAATATAGCCAAGTTAGCTATCGCTAAAAATCTAAAATGACAGATGCGTTCCAGGTTTTCATGGGTTAAGAATAATCAGTAATCATTAATAAAATTATTTATTGATAATGAATGACTGATTTTGGGGATGTCATCGTATGATATAAGGTCTAACAAGCGTAATCATAGCCTGGGCTGTGGCTCAGTGGTCCAGGCACCTTGGCTGGTAATCCAGTCTGGCAGTGTGCCGCGGGTTCGACTCCCGACCCTGACGGCCTTTACTGTATGTCACCCCCATCTCTCCACCCCCCATCTCACATTTCCTGTCTGTCCCTCCATAAAAAATATAAAAACAAAGGCGAAAGCCACAAATAACCATAAAAAAAACAAGCTTAATCATTCGTTGACGTATTCGTTGACAAAATCGCGCTTCTCAATTATTTGTTTAATCTAAATAGTTATCCATAGAGTAACCTCTTAGAAAATAATTGATAGTTGCAGACCTAGACTTCAACTTGGTGAGAGTCAAAGCCATGTCATGAATATATATTATATAAGTGATGTGATTTTCTCAAGGGTGGTGGTTGGTAACGACTTCAACCAACAAAAAATTTAAAACAAATATATATATTTGTCACATACTGTATGTGCAGAAATTTGTGTTTACGAAGGCTAAAAGGCAAACAGTACAAATTGTCACTTTCAATGTTCAATGCATAAATCACTATTAAATCGTTAATCGCAATTATTAGTGTGACAATTAATCGCTGACTTAAATTTGTAATCGTGGCAGGTCTACGGCCGGCAACCCTAAACATCCCCTCTAGAATCTAGATTAGTGGTTACCAAACCTTTTCATGTCAAGGACCCCCAAATTGACACTACTGTAATTAGCTCACAGACTCCCATTTGAAGAGATATGCCAGGGACCCTCCATAAGAGAAGATATGACAGGGACCCTCCATAAGAGAAGAGATATGTCATTTCCGGCTCTAGCAGTGATTCTCAACCTGTTTAATTTCAAGGACCCATCCGTTTGCATATTAGTCTACGGACCCCCATTTAATGGCATTTCTATCTGAGACCTCAATTTATATTGTAAAATCAATGTTAATTTAACTCGGTGTACAAATGGAACCAAATATTTGGGTTCACTCTCTGAGTTACAGACCCATAAGGGTCCATTACTATACTATCATTTAGCTGGGGACCCCCTGGAACTCCCTCAAGGACCCCTGGGGGTCTCTGGACCCCACTTTGGGAACCACTGCTCTAGTTGCTGTGCTGTCTAGCTGTCCCTCCCCCATTTGGGCTAAAATAAATCTACCTCCTCATAATAGCCTCATCACTTCTCCTTGTCATTGAAATATGTTTGCATCTTTATACAGGGGGTCCCTAGCCACCCACAACACACTGCACACGCGCGCGCTTGTGCGTGTGCGTGTGCGTGCAACGTGCGTTCTCGTTGCTACTATTGCCCCAGAGGTCACTCGCACCCAGTGTAGAGCTCTGTCCTCCATGACCTTTGGGGCTTTCTCTATATTGTGAAACAGTGACTCTGGCTGGTAAAATAAAAAACAATATTTGGACCAAACAGACGTGGCTTGAAGGAACACAACGGCATTAACAACAACGTCAATCCCCACCGTCCGACGGACACTAATAGAGCACCGTAGTCTGACCTCACTGGCGCTATAGAGTAGCGCTATAGAGTGCGACGCTAGCTTACCTCTGCTGGGACAAGGCCTTATTCTTTGCATTGGACTTAGGGTTGTCACAATTATATAATTTAATCACAATTATTTGAGATAATCGCAATTGTTTTTTTTGTTTTTAGTTTAATGCTTTTTGCTTTTCTGCCTTTATTGATAGATAGATAGATACAAGTGAATACTGACAGGAAAGAGGGAGAGAGAGACGGGGAGAGATCCCCTCTGAGAATGATTTCACATTCAAATCGGTATGAGCCGTCTGCCCCGCTCTTTATTAAATACTCACTATTACCCATTGACAAAGTCAACGTTTTTCAGACCTGTTTATTTATGTTTAAATTAAAAAAATGCATACAAGACATTCCGTCTTCTTTTCACAATTTCTTCCGTGTTACTTCTGACATTCACTCCTACCCCACAAGGCAAAGAGATAATTTTGAATGACCCTATTGTCGCACGTCCAAACATCAATCTTTCATCAAATTTAGAGGCCCTCATCTATGGAACTCCCTAGATGCTTCACTTAAATCCTCATTATCCTTGCCAATATTCAAAAAACATCTAAAGAAATATCTTATTTCTTCCTCTCTGTAGATTACATGTTTACCTTGATGCGTTATATTTTCTTTTGTGTGTTTGTTGTTGTATTGTTTATTTCAGTTTTTTGTGCAGTCTGTGTTTTTATTTCTTTACTGCACAGTTGCCCCCCTTTGCCAACTTGTAGATTTATGTACTGTTCTTTATGAACTTTTAATCTTTTAAACCAATGACCTCTTCCTTCAGGAACGGATTCCATATAAGCCTTCTGGCTTCTTCCTTTCCTTGCATTGTATTCTTTGTTTCTTTGATATGTTATTGTCTATTTTTTGTACTACATGCTAAATAAATAAACCTAAACCTAAACCCCCAATGCACTGTCAGGCCAGTGTCTATATGTTGCATGCGCCTGGACCGCTAGGCCAGCGGGCGCACCATCGCAATAGTTTTTTGCATAATCGTCAATCGTCCATCCATTCCATTTGTAACGTTTTTACTAGTCGTTGATTTATTTGGTGGTAGAGCACAACAAGCCAGCATCCAGCCATCAAGTATATTAGACAGTTTCCCAACTCATGCTATTAGACTAAATACTCGGTTGTTTAAATAATTAAAAACATATCTTTGGGCGTTATTTGATGTGCACAAGCACACTGAAAACCAATCAAGAAGGATTGTAAAGTATTTGCATGCAGTTCTTTGTTATAATTTTGTTGAGCTCGGTTGATGGCCATTGGTTTTAGGCATTCAGAGGTTCCATTCGCATAGCGCTTTCAGGGGTACATAGAGGTACATGTACATATACATCGGGATCCCCCAGGAGGAAGTTACCAATGTTGCTCTGGAGAGGTCTGGAGATCTCTGGTGGAGCTGTTGTCCCCGTGACCTGACTACGGATAAGCGGTTGAAGATGGATGGATGGATGGATAGAGGTACATTAATACAGTTCAGGGGGGGGGGGGGGGTATAGGTCAGAGGTCAAAGGGGGAAGGCTCTTCTACAAGTTAAGCTCCTTCTGCACCGCCCACAGCGTCTCGGCACTCTTCACCAGCTGCTCCTCCTCGGCGGGCTTCAGCGCCAAGCGGATGACGTCCGTCAGGCCGCCGTTGCCCAGCACGCAGGGCACGCTCAGGAACACCTCGTCCTTCACCCCGTGCATGTCCTGGACCAGGGTGGACACGGGGTGCACCTTGCGGAGGTTCTTCAGCAGGCTCTCCACCAGGTCCGCCACGGACATGCCGATGGCCCAGGACGTGTAGCCCTTCAGCTTGATCACCTCGTAGGCTCCATCCACCACCGTCCTGTGGACCGCCTTCCAGTCCTCGCCGTCGCCGCCGTCGTCGGCGCCCATCTCGGGGTTGAGGCCCTGCAGGGCGACGCCGGCGACGTTCACGCCGCTCCACACGGCTACGCTGGAGTCCCCATGCTCTCCCACGATCCAGCCGTGGCAGCTGGAGGGGTGCAGGCGGAGCCTCTCACCCATGGCGTGGCGAAAGCGGGCCGAGTCCAGGTTGGTGCCGGAGCCGATGACGCGGTGCCGCGGGAAGCCGCTCAGCTTCCAGGCCACGTAGGTCAGGATGTCCACGGGGTTGGACACCACCAGCAGGATGGCGTCGGGGCTGTGCTTGACCACGTTGGGGATGATGAACTTGAAGATGTCGACGTTGCGCTGCACCAGGTTCAGGCGGCTCTCGCCCTCCTGCTGGCGCGCTCCGGCGGTGACCACCACCACCCTGGAGTTGGCGGTGCAGCTGTAGTCCTTGTCGGCCACGATCCTGCGCGTCTTGAGGAAGAGCGAGGCGTGCTGCAGGTCCATGGCTTCGCCCTTCAGCTTGTCCTCCATCACGTCGACCAGCGCCAGCTCGTCACACAGGTCCTTTTGCAGGACGCTGACGGCACAGGCCATACCCACCATGCCGACGCCTACCACTGTCACCTTGTTCCTGCAGCCAATAGGCTCCTCTGTCGTGACGTGGGTGATCAGCTTCTCCTGGGTGGACGCCATTTTAAGTTAAACAAGGAGTTTTACGTATGTGAGAGACTGACTGGCTATAAAATACTATTCAATACTACTGCTTGCTCTGTAACTCAAGGGCTCTTTATATAAGGCTTGGCTGGATGCTTGTCACGATGACGATGCCGGTCGTCTATATCCATATATGGAGTTCTACATCTGCATGATGTCAGCACTAATTGTCTCTGTCGTCTCCATATAGGGAGTCTAGATCAACCTGGTCCCAATATGGGGTTTGTTTGTGATGTCAGCCTTGGATCATTAGTAAGATGTTGGATATCTCCATATATGGAGTACCAATATCCAGTGGGTAACTCTGGCGACCTATCAGTGAGATAGGTGAGAGACTGGCAAAGGAATGGAGAAATTGAGTAAAAAACTGTACACAGAAGAGGGAAATAGGGGGTTAAGCAAGGCATGCTAGCGAGCACATGGCATGCAACAGGCCTAGACAAGGCTGCACAGTATGACTTCCTGTCATCCCTTCCACTTACGCCTGCTTTCAAACCCTGAAGAATTCCCCGGCAAAAGTTGTGTTAAATAGGACGTTAATTTTACTAAATAAAAAGTTGAAAAATGCCCGACAGCAACAACATAATGGCCGAGGTTTGGTGCCAATTCAAGATTAGCCTCTCATCGCTTGTAAAAGCTGACGGTACGATTCATATTCATGGTAGATGGATTGCATCCGAATTGTCTCTGGATGGATTACATCCAGTCATTGTGTGTCAACACCCGGAAGCACGTGGTCATTTGTGAGAATAGCCGATCTACAAGCTCACAACGCTGTGCGATGCAATGCTGTGTGAGCTTTTAGATCAGCAAATTTTTTTTTTTTTAGTTTTACCTTGGTATCCAAGTATATTTTGATGCCAATATTGTTGTACTTTTACTCAAGTAAAACTGACATTTATTTTTATTTGTAAAAAAGGTAAAATTAGAGTCCCATCTTCCAGCACCGGCTGGTATCAGCAGCCTGCAGCATGTGGTCATTTGTGGCGTTCATATGGACATGCTGCTTCTTTGAGGACACTTGAGACCCACTTTAAAGGCGTCATGGGCTGCTTTCTATTAGCAAGGCGCTGGGACTGGGACTGCTTCAGATGTGACTGAACCAAGAAAGTGCATATGCATTCCCCCGAAGAATGTTAATGAAATACATTCCTCATGGTTTCTCATGGAAACCGGCTTGGATTTAAGGGATAAGGAGGTGGAGAAGAAATGGGGATCACCCCCTCCCCCCCACACACACAAAAAGAGGAAAAAAGGACACCCCCAGTCCCCACCCTCCCCCCATAACCCCATATCCATCCTTGTGAGAACAAGGAATCACTTTCCTTACATGTGGGAGAGTATAATTCCTGTGAAGAAGATGGTAGGTTGAAAATGATGCAGAATGTTATGGCGTGTGCCACGTCCGGACCGGTGAGGTTGTGCTGATCTACCCGCATGTTATGCTTGTTTTGACACATACAGGAACCTATAGGGAAGCATGCATTAATGCATATTTATGAGGGGAACAAAATTACTGCATTAACCACTTGAAGCCCTGTTTCAAAAGACAATCTTCAAGTTCATAGATCTCCCATTTACGCCATACACGGCGAGTGGAAAATCGAGTGGCAACGTGAGTTTAACGTTGTTTAATGCAATCGGATATAGGACTTTTCTGTTTCGATGTACAGGTATGCACTGTCAAGGACAAAGTATTTTTTTGCCACTGTAGGCATTGCCGCATAACATTTTGCCTGGGTTTGATGATGTCACACGTATAACCTCTATTTGAAAGCGGTTAAAAACTAAAAGTCGTTTTCGTAGGCGGTAGAAAAACAAATATTTGAGTTTTACATGTTTTACATGCTCATATGCTTTTCTTTCTCATCTTTCAGTGAGAGAGAGAGAGACACATTAATACATCTTATTCTTAATGATATAGCGTCTTCATGGTAGTTACACATTTTATTGTGCGCCTAAGTGTGCTATGAGCCCTAGCAGATAAAAGGCTTGGTCCAGAACAATGGATGTGCGCCATGGCTTTGATTTAGTGGATGACGAGGCTGGTGTTGTTTGGCTGGTTGTTTTCATAGAGGCCTGTGGTCTCTCCAAAGGGTTCAACACATTCTGTTAAACCCTCTGATTCTTAGTAAAAACAGACCTGAGCTACAATGGACCGCGTTTTTCCATCTGTACAAAGCACTGGTGGAAAAAAGCTAAACTCTGCTACAAGTAAAAGTCCATCAGTCGGTATTGGCTTCAAAATGAGTACCATAATACTTATGCAGAATGTCCAATTTCAAGTTTTCCAATATACAAATCTTTTGAAAATAGCAGATCTAAAGCTCACAATGTGACACATCGTGACACACTGTGAGCTCGTATAGATCGGCTATTTTGAAATGGCCGAAATGTATACAGTATATGACTGACATGGTTATTGTATCTTTTGTAATAATAATCTAAATCTACAAAGTGACTAGTAACTACTAACTAATGTTTTCAAAATAAAGATGTAGTGGAGCAGAAGTAAAAGTAGTGTAAATTGGAAAGTATAAATACCTCAATTGTACTTAATGTACTTACTGTAGTTGGCCTACTTTCCACCACTGATACAACATTTCTGATACTACAAAAAAAAAGCGGCCCACTGCCGTACGACACACCCATAGGGATTTTAGGGATACTCTTTATGGTAACATACATTAAATCTATCTATAAATGCACCTAGTAACTCAAGAACCGTTCGCCCCACACCACCACAGGGAGTGTCGAGTCGGTCGGACCCACGGTTGTCCAGAACCGCCATAAAAAGGCCTCTGCCCGGGCTCTGGACAGGGCCCCTGCCCAGCGTCCATATATGGAGCTGGCCTGTTCTGACATCATTCTGACGTCTGCATAGACTCCATATTTGGGCATGCCTGACAAAGAACTCCATATATGGTCATAAAAGGGACACAGACATGTGTGGGGCATGCATTTCCAACTTGCAGCGTTCCAAGTAGGCCAGTGCCCAACGGGCACCTACCTCTCTAGATGCTCTGGACAGGGCCTCTGCCCAGGCTCTGGACAGGGCCCAAATTAGCCTATTGATCACACCTGGTCACCCTAGACATATATGGAGCTGGCCTGTTATGACATCACAAAAAGAGGCCACCTGGTGGTGCTATAACAGGCCAATGTGAAAACTGGGGCAGAGGTTCAGCTCTGGCATCCTGGGAGTGTGTGCAGAGTGTGGCTGCGATCAAGACAATACACACACACACACGGACGGACGGACGGACGGACGGACGGACAGCAAAACATACACTCTCCCCATGCCTTCGGCCTGGTGGAGACAATAACCATTCTTCTACATGGCCTGTTGTGATGATGGTGCATATCAGGCCAGCATTTGATGACAAACCCATAACCTTTTTTTTGTTTTACTTACTTACTTTGATACAACATACGTGTTGCAAACTTGATAAACGATATTCAGTTTCATTTTGAAGTCGACAAGATACCTCAATGTTGTTGTTGTTATAGTAGCAGTCATACAAACATAGCCCAGAGTAACCACGTCACTCGCTATCTGGACAGTGCAGATGTGGATCGTATTCTGATACAGCTCCTCCTCCTACGTGCATGTGGACTGCAGTTTGCCTTAATCACAGAGGAATTAATTATTCTGAGTTGCATAAGAGGACAGTTTATCTTTTTTTTTGTCATTAAATGTCATTAGTCATGCAATTCAAGCTGTGCCTCCGAGCCAGAGTCTGATTCGTGCGGAGCCTTCTCTCCCTCGCACAGTGTCAGAGTGGATAATGTCGTCGTCGTCGTCGCGGGGCGAAAAAACCTTGTATGTCCAAAACTGTTACTTTTCAGGAAATCAAAAATAAATAAATAAACGGTGTTCCATTCCAATGCACGTGTTAATACTTTTTAGTGGTTCAATAAAATATGTATAAAAAAAAACATACACAGGCACGCTTACCCACTTTCACTTTGAAAATGTTTCATCCTTCCATCCAGCTTCAACCGCTTATCCGTAGTCAGGTCGCGGGGGCAACAGCTCCACCAGAGAGGTCCAGAGTCCAGACTTCCCTCTCCAGAGCAACGTTAGTAACTTCCTCCTGGGGGATCCCCAGGCGTTCCAAGGCCAGTGAGTCGATGTAATCCCTCAATCTCATCCTTGGTCTGCCCCGGGGTCTCCTCCCAGTGGGACTTGCCTCGAGGACCTCCCTAGGGAGACTCCCTAGAAGCATCCTAACCAGATGCCCGAACCACCTAAAGCTGGCTTCTTTCCAAGTCTCTCTCACGTGACTGAACTTCTCACCCTATCTCTAAAGCCAAATTCCAATACCCAATATCTCGGCCACTCGCTCACTCACACTCGCTCACTCCAGCATGGCAAATGACGGTGAAATTGGTGACCTGCCAAATATGTGACCATCTTGTTCACACAACTATTACATGGAAGTCTTTAAATACATGGCCTAAATACAGGTTAGGTTGAACTCTGCTAATGAACAAACTGCAACAATTGACATTAGGACACATTGACATTATGTGATTGTCTACACGGTTGTCACATATTTCAGCAGGTCACCAATTCCACCATAACACCACCTTGCTGGAGTGACTGAGTGCGAGTGAGCGAGTAGCCGAGATTCTGGGTATTGGAATTTGGCTTAAGGGAGATGCCAGCCACCCGTCGAAGAAAACTCATTTTGGCCGCTTGACCGCTTGAAAATGTTTCATGAATAGTTTTTTTTTGCTATTCTTATGAGTATAGTATGATGAAGTAGCGACGTCGTTCCCAAACGTTTTAGCTCAAGACTCAAAAGAGTTAAATATGCATTTAAGACAGTTAGCCTCAATTCTAAGAACCCCACTGTCCTACACCAAACCTCTTTGCCAAAAAGAGCTGATGCACACGCTCACAACGCCTTGCTAATGTTCCCCTCAGAATATGGATACTAGGGTTCATGCGGTTAATGTACAAAAATAAGTTACTATCACACAAAGATTTTGTGCACGCCTTTAGTAACTCAGAGGACCCCCTAGGAGTCCCTGCCGGACCCCTTGTTGAAGTTCCAGAATGGAATAGACCGTCTTTAACGGGAAACCCTTTTAGTGATTTAGGCATTATGTTATACTTTAGCTATTGAAAAATCGTGAAAAAGTGGCGCAAATCTTTGAATATATATTCTTTCCAAGCGAATGTTTTCAAACTCAAATCTTTACTTCTTCGGGGGTCCCTGCCACAACATATTTTCAGACGGGGGTCGGCGGCCTAATACAGATAATTCTGGGGGTCCTTGACGTGAAAAAGGTTGAGCACCACTGACATGGAAACAAAAAACGTTTAGGATTTAGAAGACATTTGTAGAATCTGGTCTCAGGTCTAAATGGGTTATACTTGAATCCAGTGCCTCGCTCTACAAAGGATAACATCTATGTCTGTTTTTTGTTTGGTTTTTTGTTCCCTGAGGACCATGAGATAATACTGTTTGTCTGTAAATCATTCACATAGAGTAGGAAATTCATAAAATAAATCTGCATGTATGATGTGTTACAGGCCCCGAGCATGAGGCCCTGATAATGGCAGCCTGTTTTGTACAGGATAAATCATGAAGAGATGGGAATCTCTTGGGGTTGTTAATCTTTCTTTCCAGCTCGCTGTCTTGCTCTTGTTATTTTAGTTGTTTCATTTATTTATCATTCACTTGTTGTTCACTGTGTTCTTTACTTTTGTCAAGAATCATTCCCAAATTGAAATGATCTCTGTCTTTTTTATTTTGTTTGTATTTACTCACGCACGCAATTCTTATTACTTAAAAACACAAACGATATTAATCAAATGTGTTAATTGCAATTAACATTGAGTGTTAAATATTTATACAAATTACATGCCCAAACGCAAGACACTATTCTCATATGTACTATATAATATATTGTACTTTGGTACTACTAAGATTCAGCTCTCCCCCTGCATTTATTTAGCACTTTTATCCAAATTGCTTTACATATGTTGTGCATTACATTCACCCATTCACTCACACATTCATACGATTCATCGATGAGGAAACCATGCAAGGCACCAACCTGCACATCGAGAGCAATTAGTGGTTCAGCGTATTGCTCAAGGACACTTCGACACTAACTGTGTAAAGTGACTTTGAGTACTTAGAAAAGTGCTATATAAATTCCAGGAATTATTATTAATATTATTAACCTATTATTTTAGCACCTGAGTTTGAACCATTAGATTACAATATAAAGTGTAAAGGAACCCTGTAAATACACTGGAAAAGAATGCATCTTATAGGCCATTCCCCGTAACTGTGTTTAGCCTCGTGCTATACCATTAGCAACAGGAATATCGTCCAAGTTTTTTACTTCATGTAGCCTTAAATACACCTTTATAACACCTTTAATAACACATTTGACAGACATTCAAGAAAGTTATAAAGTTCAGCAGGTATCCTTACCGTTTGTAGTGCATAACTGTGATTCTGTACGTTGCAAACCTGTTTCTTACAAAATAAATGCAGGAATGGGAACTTTTCTTCCTGGTCATTCCAACTGCAGTTGAGCTCACTATTTTGGTCACTGTAGTTGAAATGTTTCACACATTTTGGTGCCGCTGGCATACATCTGGTATACTTTGTTTCCACTTTGTTCTATAGGTAATCACCATATTTGAATAACTAGACCTGTGCCCGTCGGCCACCAGCCTACTTGGGAACGATGCAAGTTGGGAAACTAGTATGCAATACCCATTGTCATAGCACACGTTTTAACCGTCTGTCTGTGTCACTTTTGTGCCCATACTGTATACATGGAGATCTGCCTGTGTATTAAGAGTGCAAACTGACTGTGAATAGTGGACTGGTTAAGTAATGAAATGGCAAGTGTGGGGTTGCCATGGCAATAAATTGGCTATAGGTTCATTAGGTCGACTGGCCGAGCCTGACCAGAGCCTTTTTTGGCGGTTCTGGACAACCGTGTCCAGAACCGACTCAAGGCCGGGCACTGCACTCCCTGTGGTGGTGTGGAACGCACGTGTGAAATTTGAAGTCGGAGTGTTCTCGAGTTACGTGGAATACAGACGTACGTACACACAGACGTTGTGCATTTATTGTAAGATGACACCAGCATTTGCATTAGCCTGCTTTGCATTAATTGTGCTGATCACAGGCAAAGTGTGTTTTCAAGGACCCTAAAATAAAAAGGGGGAGCTATCAGATGCAAATGATACCCATTGGCAAAAAAGAGAGATCACACTGGGGGGTATCAAATGAATCTAATCGTTTTTGTTATTTTTTCCATTTCATTGACTTATTTTCTTTGGTGAATTTATGGCCAAACCTCTAATGTGCTTCTTTGTGTTTTTACACATCAATCACGTAATCATTTACACAGTGTGGCGGCCAGATCATAATTTTATTTACCATGGGGCAATGTAATGCGATATTGATCGCCAACGCATTAGCATTTATACAACCATCAATAGTGGAAAATAGTTCCCTCTTTAGTCACTACTACGCTATGCCATGTGGTTGCAGACGATAAATGGCCGTGCTATTGAAAATTCTCTTTTTTTTTTTTTTTTCTTTCAGTGCAGCGAGGGAAGAGACGAGAGGGCCTGCCAGATCTCTATTAGCGGCCTGGGATTTTCTCCCATGTGTCACGGTGAGTGTAATTGCAATGTCACACTTCAAGGACTTCATGTGGGTGGACGGGTGGTCTACCACGAGAGAGAATGGACTATAGTCAAAATACCAATTAATGAAGGCTAGAGAAATATGACCTGAGCCGCTCCAGGTCTGCACCTACCCAACGAGTGAGCCCGTCGATTGAAATTGTATCCCATCAGCCCTCGGTCGTGGGTCAGCGCACGGTGTCGGCGCCGGCAGATTACACTTCCTTCTCTCCGGGTTGTTCTCGTGCCCTTGAGCGCCACATTCAGCACTTCATCCTACTCTATCGTGAAGTCTGTGGATTCACCAGCTTTAGAGCGCCAAATGAATGAGCTCCGTAGTATTTCTTTGTTACTTACGGCAGCCCTACTAATGCGCGCCATAATAGTCGCCGTAGTCTGAAAACTCACCTCTTCAGACTCCATCTTAGCCCGTAGCACTTGCACTAACTAGCCTCGACGACCTTACAGGCGTATGCAAATGCTAAACTTATGTAATTTAGATCGCATTTTATGTAGCTAGACAGCATTCTATAGTAATTGGTGCATTTATATAGCACCTTTATCCATGGCACTTTACAGAGATTGTGCATTACATTCAGCCATTCACACACCGATGTCGGAGGACACCATACAAGGCACCAACCTGCACATCGGGCGCAATTAGGGGTTCAGAGTCTTGCTCAAGGACGCCACAACACTAACTCTGGGGGAGCCCGGGTTTGAACGGGGAACCTTGCGGTTCCCATCCAGTCACCCCTGAGCCACTGCCGTCCCATAGTGTACTGTATACCCATAGCTTCACTGTACAGATATCCTACTGTTAAACATATGTTGGGTTCTTAGCTTGCTTATGATTCTCAATGACTATTGCTATGTATTTGATGTACCATTGTGTTTTCTTGCCTACCGTGAGTCTCTCTGGCCTAAATTGTAAATGTAATTGTAAGTCTTATACCTCAACATTTCAACAGTCGCAGAGGGTCAGCCTATAGAACATGTAGGCCAGCTCCGTCGTGTGTTTTAACGACGTAAACTACCGTGCCACTCGTAGCTCTCTCTTATATGCCCTCTGTGGTCTGACCGTCTCTCGTGACGGTCAGCTCTCTAGCGTCTTGTTTTCGCTCTAGCACCAGTGGTGGAAAAAATACTCGCATGCTTTACTTAAGTAAAAGTATCTATATACTGTAGAAATACTCCGTTACAAGTAAATATCCGGAAGTCAACATTTTACTTGAGTAAAAGTACAAAAGTATTGACATAAAAATGTACCAAAAGTTTAAAAGAAATACTAATTGTGCAGAATGTCCCGTTAAAAATGTCAAATGTATAAAATATTTTGAATAGCTACAAGCTCACAATGTGTTGCATTGCGACACATTGTGAGCTTGTAAATTGGCTATTTTCAAATGGACAAAATGTACATAGGACTGAAGTGTTTTGTAATCATAATCAAAGTAACTAGTAACTAAAGTTTTCAAATAATTTCAGTAGAGTAAAAGTACAATATTTGGATCCGAGTTGTAGTTGAGTAGAAGTAAAAGCATTCGAAATACAAATACCTCCAAATTGTACTTAAGTGCAGTAGGCTACTTAGTATATTATATTATTATTATATTAGTAATAATATTACTAAGAATTGCTTTCCACTACTAGTATAGCTCTGCTGCTGGGGTGGGCGAGTGTGGTGCATTTACGGAGTACCCAAGCACAGAGGGAGGGAGGGGAGAGCTCAGATACTGACCACACCATGTGAGCCCCTGAGGGATGGAACGTCTCAACCTTGGTGAGCACACAGAACCCACCGCTGCCACAGTTAATTACCACAGCGGGCCGTGATCCTCCAGCCCCTCGCCATGCAGCCCCTGCAACGGCCCAATGCAGCACCGCTTGGAGATAAGTTACCGCCCCGGTTTGCGCGTGGAGGCGACCATAACGGGAATCTGGGATAAATATGGACTCTGCTGCAACATGGTAAATAGACTGGCACTGACCATACGTCCATGGCAGTGACACCTGCGGAGCGAGCGGCCAGCAGAGGCGTGCGTGCTGCTGTCCAACGGATCTGCGTACAAACACATGAACACAGCTTGAGGATGCCTCGACGGAACATCATCTCACATTGCTGCTATTTTAAGAAGTCCTTGCATTTCACTTTCATAAACCATTATTCAAATATATTTTTGTTTGTTTGTTGATAAAACATTTTTCTCAGCTTTGACAACAGCTGACATTTGGGCTATCTATTAATAAAGGCAAATGTGACACTTTGGGTAATTATGTTGCCACCACCAGGCTTTTGTTGCGACGTGTGTGTGTGTGTGTGTGTGTGTGTGTGTGTGTGTGTGTGTGTGTGTGTGTGTGTGTGTGTGTGCGTGTGTGTGTGCGCGTGCGCGTGTGCGTGTGCGTGTGCGTGTGCGTGTGCGTGTGCGCGTGTGTGTGTGTGCGCGCGCGCTGAGGAGAGCAAACGTGTTGAAAAGGGATCTGATTTCTTGCCTCCGCTTCAAAACAGCTGGGTTCCATTTTCACACAAAAATCAGAGCCTCCTCTGGGTTTTCTGTGAAGACCGTATCCCTACACCTAGTTATAAAAACACAGCATGGAATCCACTTAAGCCTCTTCACTGGCTATGTTTCATGTCACTTCGGTGTAATATAAAGGTCCATTCAATAGAAAGATGGTGAAACCATTGCCACAGTCCAGCTCTCGTTAAGATGAAGGTGAAAGGGGATGATGAAAGATTTTTTGAAGCATGCCCACCCCCACCACGGATGGATTTTATGCCGTGGTCAAATAATAGTAATGTTGAAAACTCAGGTAGCTTTTGTTCAGGGTTTGCTATGTTCAAGAATCCTTGAGTATTAACCAACGGAGACTAGCCTATATTTCTGTATTATACGCAATAGTATTATGTTTTGATTTGAAAGAAACATATCTTAACACATATATACGTAAATATACGCATATATATACCCATATATACGCTAACCATATTAATAGTCCGATCGGCAGAACGCTGCCTCGACCCTGTCACCACAATGGAGGACAATCACTTCCGGGTTATTCGGCCGGATAATGCTTCTTCTCCGCTTATGTCGTTCATTCTTGTAGCTCTGGCCTCATGTTACCGCCTACGGTAACGGGAGGGAATCGGTTATTTATAAGAACTGTAACCTTTGGATTGTTGGCATTCTTAGATGTTTGAACCTTATGGTTGTGAGTAAACTGTCAGTATCTCCTCGCCCGGGTCGTTATTATCATGCCAGAGTGCACATAATGAACTGCACATTTCCTACACAAACAAGGATATGTAGCTCACATAATATTCACATATCCAGGTCATATAGCGACAGTTCACAAGGACACGTCATCTGATGATTAAGACTAATTAAGTTCAATGTCACTTGCAGGCGATTTTATGAACGCGCACATGCTCTCTCTCTCTCTCTCTCTCTCTCTCTCACACATGCATGCACAAACACACACACTGTACAGTAACAGTGTCTGCAATAATAAAGCCAGTGCATACCTGTGCATCAGTAATTATTTTATTATAGTAATAATATGACGACGGTAACAAAGACCATGTTTCCTCGTGCGCGTCTCTCATGCAACCAAACTGCGTGTATTTCCTGCTGCCGCTCAGAGAGATCCTGAATATTTCATGACGCCACCGGCTTGTCCCCTGCTTCGCCCCGTGTGTAAGCCAGCAGTGCGGGTCAAGATCCTGTACTTAGTCACATAAATGATGCATTGACCTCAGCTATATCTGTACGAGACACTAACGGGCCACCGCATCGGCATCCGCCCGTGGAAAAGGCCGTGAGACGATGCATCACGGCGATGAGGCATGGAGGTGTGTGTGAAGCCAGCCCTGAATTCGAGCCTTCTTACCTGGCGATGATTTATTGAGGCCAGTGACGGTCTCACTGGTCTCTCAGTATGTGGGATGACACCCGGGTGCTGCCCTTACCTCTATACTGCCACCCAATTCTCTCTCTCTGTCTCTCTCTCGCTTCTCTCTCTCATATTCACTCTCACTCTATTTATGGGGCATTGCAGTGAACAGTACAGTACGAGGGCCCACGCCATGCGGGGCTTTCTTCAGTCGCACCAACCTGTTCTGCCGCAGTGAAGGTTGCTGTAATATCAAAGAATCACGCCTGTGTGAACTGAGCGGGGCAGGCAGCTCAACAACACCGCTGGCCGGGCTGCAGTTACAGTGATATAGTGCTCAGTGTCAATGAATGGCCCTTTTAGGCTGCACAACATGTTGGGTCACCCAGTGGTATTGCAGCCATTCGTACTCTAAACAGACAGACATTAGAGCGGGTAGGCACCACATACGCCGTTGTGCGCCAAATAATCGCTGATATATATTCAAGGTCATACGAGCTTGAATATGTTATTTTCAATGCGGGACACTCCCAAATTATCAAATAGGCAAAAATTGTCATGGTGGGGGGGGGGGGGGGAGCACCCCAGTTCAAATGTGATTATTTTCGGTAGTGCCCAGTTCAAATGTAATTATTTTGGGGGTGCCCAGTTCAAATATGATTATTTTGGGGGTCCCCAGTTCAAATGTGATTCTTTTGGGGGGGGGGGGGGGGGAACCAGTGTGTTAATCCAACAGATGGCAAATGAATAAAACAAAGTCCACCTCCGCATGTACAATGCATAGCGTCAGAGTCGTGCGTGTGCATTGTGCAAAGATGCATGCAATGACTCTACTCCCAAGCCTTTGTTTTTCCTTCCCCCAGCCACCCACCCACTCCCAACAGCCGCACGGTGAGAATCGGAGACAAATTGCCGCGTGGCATTAGCACTACAGTGAGGGATGAAAGTGCAGCGAGCAAGGCAAACAAGCACCCCCATTACAAGCGCCACTTAGCAACAAACACATCTATTACCAGGCAGCATGGCTGAGCGAGGCTAGGAGGTTGGGTCTTTTCTGCACACACCTCTGACAACGAGGCTGCTTATCCAGGGCAATGAGTTTCAGGATGAGCCACAACTAGGGAATTTTCAACAAGTATATGAAATGGGGAAAACAAATGGTCTCCTGGCTTTTCTCTCTGCAGATGAATCAAGCGTATATCCCACTGTTTACATACTTGAAGATACAGTCTCATCATCAGCCGGTGTTTCATATGATTTGTCTGTAGTGCAGTTGAATTCAGGGCCGGCCCTATAATGCTCTCTTCCGTTTTTTACCACTTTAAACCTACAGTATGTACATCAGCTATTTGAAAACAAATCATCTACAATAAAACAATCTTGAAAAAGAAAAAAGGGATATATGTGGAATATTTTTTATTTTTTACATTTTAACTAGGCTAAAAAAAACGAAATATTTTCAGATGCAGTTCCCCGGACAAATACATACCGGTATATACATTTTAAAATGTTTAAGAACCACTAGCTTAAACAACATTAGGAAGCAAGAAAATGCAACAAAACAACAAAAATAAGTTCCAACACTTCAGAAAGAAACAAGCCCCCCATAAACCTCCCCAAAAGCGTGCAGCTGTAGCTACCAATATTCACAAGAGACTTTACAGAAAAATCACACCCGTGTGAACTGACCGGTGCAGGCTGCTCAACAACAACACCGCTGGCTGGCTGGCTGGCTGCACTTTAATGGCCCTTTAGGCTGCTCAACAGTGCCACGTTAGGTCACCCAGCGGTATTGCAGCTGTTCGTACTCTGACTAACCCATGGGACGGGAACCCATTTGGTGTTTTAACTAAGCATTATTTATAGCTATTGAAAAATAGCTATAATAGCCACTTGGTGGCGCGCTACGAGCTTGTAGTTCTGCTATTTTTGAAAAAACGTGAAAATGTGGCACAAATCTTTGAATATATATTCTTTCAGAAGACTTTTTCTTTATTTCGACGTCAGGCCTAAATGGGCTAAACAGACAGACAGACAGACGCTGGCCATTGGAGTGGTTATAGGCACCGCTCAAAAACAAGCCCAAAGTCACTTATACAATAAGGGGACTTGGCTACAGTGGACATCACTTCCACAGAGAGAGACAGCCCGGCTGCTCAAGTCTTATGGGTTTCACTGCATCACACAGTGATTAATGGACATCTTCATATAGCAGGCTACCTGACACACTTACTGTAGCTTCCTGCTGCTTGTCTTTGTGTGAGAGGAGATGAGCATCGCTCCTCTCCTGTAGCTCTCTGTCTATCTGGATTTCTCCCCCTGCCCGTTTGCAGTGGTGGAAAAAATAACTAAGTATGTTTTCTAAACTACTGTACTAGTATACTTAAAGGACCACTTTTCAACCTCTTTTCATATAATTGGTCCTCACTAATGTCCACGATAAAAATACCACATTTCTTTCCTACTCTGTCTCTGTCTCATAGGAGGGCTGTGGGCAGAAACCCGTCCACCAGTGACATCATCGTTAGGCAGATTCTTTTTTTCCAAAAAATATTTAGATTTTTATTATTGTGAGAACGATGGCTTCCATTTTCACATTGCAACTTTTCAGGAATAGAAAGCCTGCGGATTCTATTAGCTTGGATTCCCCATCGATGATGTCACTGGTGGACGGGTTTCTGAACTGCCCACAGCCTTTCTCACCTATGAGACACAGACTGAGTAGAAAACAATTGCGGCATTTTATCATGAACGTTACATTAGTGAGGACCAATTATATGAAGGTAGGTTGAAAAGTGGTGAAGTGGTCCTTTAAGTGAGGGTTTCAGGTACTTTTACTTTACTAGAGTAATTCCAATTTGTTTATACTTTTACTTTTACTTCACTATACTGTACATCTCAGGGTAAAATATTGTATGCGGCTGCCTACTTGGTACTCCACTACAGTTATTTTGAACACTCTCTCTCTCTATCTCTCTGTCTCTCTCTCTCTGTCTCTCTGTCTTTCTCTCTCTGTCTCTCTGTATCTCTGTATCTCTCTCTGTCTCTCTCTCTCTCTCTGTCTCTCTCTCTCTGTCTCTGTCTCTCTGTCTCTCTGTCTCTCTCTCTCTCTCTCTGTCTCTCTCTCTCTGTATCTCTCTCTCTCTCTCTCTCTCTCTCTGTCTCTCTCTCTCTCTCTCTCTCTCTGTCTCTCTCTGCCACCCATAGGTTTTTCCCCCGGGGCTCTCTGTCTACCTTTACACCGTAATGTGTGTCATATCAATTCTCAGACAAAGATGCCTAATTCCCTCGCTTTTCAAAGCACACTAATTGCTCTGGTGACAAATCCTGACTGCTGTTGTCATGGTAATTGCCTTGTGGGGGGGACAGGGGGAGGGGGGAGTGACTTAGGCCCTAAGTCAGTGGTTCCCAATCTTTTTCATGTCAAGGACCCCCAAATTGACACTAATTAGCCTGCGGTCCCCCATTTGATAAGATGTGCCAGGGACCCCCTTTCATTGTCAGCACCCCCAGTTTGACATGCATTAGGCTACGGACTCCCATGACATTTCTATCCCTGGGACCCACAATTTATATTGTAAAATCAATGTTAATTTAACTCCGGACCCCATGGGAACCACTGACTGAACGTTCCTGCTTGTTCCAAGAGAAGTGGAGGAAGTTTATGATTACCACCATGATGCAGTGGCTCTCAAACCTCTTCATATAAAAGAGCCCCAAATTAATATGCATTTACCGGCGGTATAGCTGCCTACCCCCCCCCCATCTGTTTTTGAAAATAGCAGATTTAAAAGCAAATGTCTAAATGTTTGCATAGGGGATTAAAGTAGTTAAAGTAGTTTTGACACTATATATGACCTCATTTTGCTTGGGAGCCCACATTGAGAAGTGCTGTGCTATAGAGAAGACAGACAGCCATCGGGTTGCTATAGAGAAGACAGACAGCCATCTACTTCATACATACATACTGTACATACATACATACATACTTCATGTTATGCCTTGTTCCGTGGCATGTTCTACTGGCAGTTTACCTTGACTGGAGAATGGTCTGACCACGTGGTCGCTGTCGTAAAAAATAATATATATATATACTGTATATATCTATGCAGGTGTTGCCAGGTCTGCTTATCATACCCGAGCTTGTTTTTCTGTAAAGTTGCTTGTAAATATTAGTAGTTGCGGTTAGTTTTTGTTTGCTTATTTAGGCTTGCTTCTAAAGCGGTTGCTTATTTGGGCTTGCTTCTAAAGTGTAGTTGCTTATTTGGGCTTGCTTCTAAAGTGTAGTTGCTTATTAAGTTTAGTTGCTTATATTAGTTAAATATTCTATATTTTTATAGAACACTTGTGCCATATCACAATAGTACAATATCCGAAATCACAGACAAATATCCAGTCTAATATCATGATATGGATATAATATTGATACTAGGGATGTCCCGATCACGTTTTTTTTTCTTCAGATTAGCTTCTCATAGATCCTGATTTCTCTCACAAAACCTGGCAACGGTGATTTGACGCGGGTGAGCGAGGAGGATGAAGTATATTCTCTCCACGGCGAGCCGAGCCTCCGTGCCAGAGGTCCCAGGGCGCCGAACACACGCCCGTTTATCCCCCGCATGGATCAAATGGATGTGCGTGGGTTCAAGGAGGGGTCAGGGAAATATAGGGGACAACATACGTCAAACAATACGTATACAGCAAGAGAAAAGTAGGATCATAAAAAGCCTTTTATCGTCTGGCAAACTGCATGGCCCTCCCACCCGGTGAAAGGGGGGGTGGGGGGGGAGAAAAGCCCTCTTGGATTGAGGAGTTTGATCATCATTATGGAACAACAAGAGCTCCCTCTGACAGTTTGGCGCAGATGTAATGCTCAAATGAGAATGGTTTGGCTTTTTCCAAGGAGCCAAGGTTGAGATCATCTGTGCGTGCGCGTGTTTGTGTGCGTGCGTGCCTGTGCTTTGGCTGTCGCAGTGCCCTTAGGACGCCCTTGCGCCGTGTCAAACATCCACACCGAAGGGTGGTTCTTCTGCCGCAAATTGCTATTTAGGTTTCATAACGTCGTCGCCCCGACCCTCTCAAAACATTGTCCTTAATTAAATGTCAGCGCCTCTCTCTGCGAAACAGGCCCCCTTCTTTTTATGTTCAGTCGCTGGGGTTAATTTGTTTGTGCATCATTAGGTCTTTGTGTCTGTGAGGAGGATGGAGGTGAATCATCACAGATTAAACGGGTACGACATGGCTTTTGACCTTCTAGTGGGAGGATATTAACCCGTTAAGATATGAGGCCCATTCTACAAAATGTTTTCAGTTTTCTGAAAAATGTTCCTACTATACTAGACCAGTAGATCTCAAGCCTTTTCATGCCAAGAACCCCCACTTTTATCTGTATTTGGCTGTGGACCAGCATCTCAAAATAGTTTTGTTCCAGGGACCCCCCCAGAAGCAAGGATTTGAGTTAAAAATAAATCGCTGTGAAATAATATAATTATATAAAAAAAAGATTTGTGGCACATTTTCATTCTTAAAAAAAAAAAATCCAGACTGGATTACCAGCCAAGGTGCCTGGACCACTGAGCCACGGCCCAGGCTGTGTTCTGAACAGTTTTCAGAAAAGAGTATGATATTATTGGGGAGTATTCATTAGAGCTCAGCACATGTCAGATGTTTTGGAGCTAAAGCCAGAGAGACCATGACCTGAGATGGTTTGGACATGTACAGAGGAGGGATAGTGAGTATATCGATAGAAGGATGCTGAGGTTGGAACTGCCAGGCAGGAGGCCTAGAGGAAGAACAAAGGGAAGATTTATGAATGTAGTGAAAAAGAAGACCATGAAGTTAGTTGGTGTGAGAGAAGAGGAGGCAGAGGGCAGGGTGAGATGGAGGCAAATGATTTGCTGTGGGGACCCCTGAAAGGAAAAGCCGAAAGGAAAAGAAGAAGATTCATTAGAGCTCAATTTGTTTTAGTAAATGATCTTTGAAGGTCATGTGCATTCCGTACTGTATAATGACGAGAATCTCGTCTCTGTCGGGTGGAAACCTCCTATGTCTGAAACGGTTACTTTTTCAGGATTCAAATTCAAAAATAGCAAAACTTGCAGATTGACGAGCTCAAAATGCGCCACATTTTGAGCTTGTGGATCTGCTACTTTTGGTGTGTTTTTGTGTGACGCTGTAGTATGACCAAGTAAGGTGTTAATTTACGAACAAACACAAAAAAAAAACCAAAAAAAAAAAAGAGTATGGAGATAAGAGGTTTCTGACTGACAGCGACGATACGGTAAATATGATTAAGTGCTTATATGTACAGATTGAGTACCATATGTTACTGAACCGTACACACATCATAGCGCTAATCCTGCTTACTGTAGTGTAGGTAAATCACCACAATGCATTGTGGGGGATCAAACGTTAGGATGCTAGAAGCATGTGTGCAACCACAGAATAGCATCTCTGCGTGGAAAGGAACTAAGTACATGTACATGAGGGTGTGGCCATCTTCCCATGGTCTCCCATTATAAACCTGCCTCTGCTTGTCAGGGGGGATGCCTTCCTTGTTGTCGTGGACCTTGGCCTTGACATGCTCAGTGGTGTCACTTGGCTCAACCCTCAGGGTGATTATCTTGACGAAGATCTTTTTTCATTCATTCAAGTTTTGTTTATTCTCGAAGTTACTAATTTAATTAAAACTCATTTTCAGTGTTGTCGAGTAATACAATATCATATAGAAAAATATTACAATATCACAATACATCAGAAGGTCAGGAAAAGAAAAAAAAGACAAAGACAAATTTCAAAACGATCTAAAAACAGTTACGTACATATCGTTGGTCTGTGTGCTCACCAAGGTTTTAAAACGAATCAAGGGCACCAATGTGGTTTTTACTGTTGTTTGCAGGTCATTCCATGTATTAAGGCCACAGAAGCCAAAAGCAGATCTACCAAGTTCAGAGTTAACTTTTGGTACGTTGAATTTGGGGAAATTACTTGACCGGGTGTGGTAGGAAAAGATGAGATGTATTTAGGACAATCTCCAAGCATGGCTTTTAGAACAGGTGCCAATGCAGTTCTGGTCTCTCTGGCAGGGAGGACCATCCAACCTTGCTATATAAGATACAATAGTGAGTACCATAGCTATCACCTGTAATAAATCGAATCGATGAGTGATAAACAGAGTCTAGGGATTTGGATTTGGAAGAGTGGATGCTGCTCCATGTCTATAGATTATGTCTTCATAATCCAAGACAGGCAGGAACACTGCCTCAACTATCCTCTTTCTGCTAATGAAATCTGGCTTTATTTCTATACAAAAAGCCAATTTTCTGTTGCAATGTACGATCTCCATGTTTTTAGGGATTCCAGATCTGATCTGTGCAAGATTGGCAGCACTGACACAGCAAAGGTGGAGATTTTAGTTTTACTTCACCTTCATTTAAATTGCATTGAATTGAGAGAGAGAGAGGATAGTTGCAACCCGTGGGTCGCGAGTCGCGACCCCTCGGGGGGTCGCCAAATTATTTTGGGGGGTCCCCAAAGTATTAAGAAAAAGTGATCTGGATTTGAGCCCTGTCTGGAGCCTGGGCAGAGGCTTTTGTGCTGGTTCTGGACAACTGGTGCAATGCACTCCCTGTGGTGGTGTGGAACGCGTGTGTCGAATTCTAAGTCGGCGGGGTGAACGGTTCTCGAGTCACAGTACAGACGTACTTATTATGTACAGAGACTTGGTGCATTTATAGATTGATGATTGATAGATAGATAGATACTAATACTTTTTTGCAATTAATTTCCACACCACTGAGCAATAGCCTGTATAATATATGCAAGTTGTTAGCATTTTGACAGGAGGTATTGTTTCAGACCATTTCTTCTATGGATGGCTTCTAGACATTTTTCATCTCGACAGATACTGGAAGAATCATTGTGATCGCTCCCACAGAATTGCAACAACTCAAGCCCGCCCTGCATTGTCTTTGACAGCGTCCTATAGGAATAGAGGCGTTGCAGAGACCGTACAACTGTCTGAACATTCGTTCACTCTGCGTTTTTCACATTAATTCAAAGCGTCCCTCTGCCTGGGAAATGACAACACTGACTGCAGAGAGATGCAGCCTGAAGTTACACTTTGATGGACACAGTGGTCTATATATCTCTTCCGTTGACTTCAGTGGTGAAATCGTGACTCCCCCCACCCCCCCCCCCCCCCCCCCCTTCCCAAGCCCCCTCGGGTCATTTCACTGGGCCTTATCAGTGCCAGCCAAATGCAGGGAGTCTGGTGTAGAGGGGACTGAAAGGAGATGATTTGCGGACAGTCTAGTGCGCTAACACTCTGCATGCTGTCCACATTGTGGCTTCACAATGCACTGTGGAGACGAGAGGGGGGGGATTGGGGTGTCCCGTTCACACTGTGCGCTCGTGGATGGGAAAACGCAGCCGAACTCCATGGTTATTCTTTTTATGTGAACACGCAACGAATGCGATGGGAATTGCTAATGAGGTATACGACGTTGTGTGGTGCAGCAGCAGCGACGGCGTTCCACAGATGAACATGAGATGAATGACAGCCCGGGGTTCATACAGTCAGTGATGCAACCTTTTGCGGCGCTATCCTGCCTGTGACAGAGAATATCCACTGTGGCCACAAGTGTTTGATGCAGTCGAGCCTCTGCCCCACCTCACTCCTCTGCACAGAATACACTTAGGAGGAATAATAGGAGGAGGAGTCCGTTAAAATACATCGTTGGTGTCAGGGTGGAAACCTCTCTCCACATTCTAACCTAATGTTTTTTCCTCAAATCAACAGCAACACCCTATATTGATCATGCTACAGCATCACACAAAGGCATCAAAAGTAGCAGATCCATTCCACAAGCGATGTGTTTCGACTCGAACTTGTAGATCTAGCTACCTTTGCGTTTTTTTTATTTGAATCCTGAAAAGTGGAACAGTTTTTGACATGATGATTCCACCCGACAGAGACGATGTATGAAATCAATCGGTTTACTTAATTATAGGGTCCAGATCAATGAAGGAAGTGTCTTTTGAATTGGCAACAATAAACACCCCAAATGATGCATGCAATAGAATACAGTGGAGGATAATACAGTGATGAACTATTTTGGTGGTACATGTAGTAAAGGTTCTATGTCAGTCAAAAGGAGCATTTGTTAATGTAATGTAGTATAACATTCACAATTTAGGCATTTAGCAGACATTGTTTCCTGTGTTTATTTTTTACAAGCCTTTGCAAATGTAATCACATTGTGATGATCCAGATGCCCTTCTGATACGGTGCCTGTTTTCAAACAGAATTTATTAGGGAGAATTGGAGATACTGTCCTTGTATCATTCACAATGTAAGCCATTATCATAGGAAAACAATTGGGTTCAGGGATATACAACAGTTAATCAAACTAATAGTAATCAATCGATAATCATAAAGATGTAATGTCATTACAGGCACAAAAAAAAACATTCAAAGAAATGCAAAAGGTAATGAAAATCATAGAAATATAGAATTATGCTTATGCAGTTAATTGATTGTATCGGACAGACAATTGACAGAACAAACCGCTAAATATAATCAATAGTTGCAGCCCTGTTCAGGCTCCATATAAACATTTGTCTTAAGTATTTGTGTAAAGAGGGGGAGAAGAAAGCTATTTGTGTGAACATGTATTTGGGTGTAGAGAACGTTGAGTGAGACTACAGAGACATGTGGTTGAGACGAGCCTTGTTGCTCTCTCTGTCAGTATGTCAGGTGCTGTGTTTGTGCAGCCTGTTGCCCGGCAACCCCAGCCAAACACACTGCTGAAAGTGGAAAGCTGTAAACTAAAGCTCGCAGAAGTGGATGGTGTCACACGAGCACGTGTGCATGTGCGCGTGTGTGTGTGTGTGTGTGACTGTGTGTGTGTGCAAACAGGGACTGCTGCTGCCCTCCATGGGGCTTCAAAAGCTGTTGCAACTCGTCCAAATGTTTTCCTTCCAGACTTTGACGTGACACAGACTGATGTCGCAAAGAAGCTATAGGCAAGCTTCTAAAGTGAGAGAAGACAGTGCGCGTGTTGTTATTACTGCATGAAGTAACAGCCAGTCAGTTTATTATTATATAGTGATAAATCCTGAAATGGGAGGTAAGGATTGATGATATATACTGTAGCCTATATATATATATATATCCAAGATCCTCTGAGGCCCCTTTTCCACTAACATAACTTTTGTTCTAGAACTGATTCCGTTCTGGATTCTTGGAACCTTTGGTGCTTTCACGGAATCAACAGACATGTTTTGGTTGATTGATTCACAGTTCACACTGATGAAGGCTGGATAGCCGAAACGTTTGTTCCCTGTTAAAAATTAAATAGATTTTTTTGAACTGCAGTCTTGGTGTGTGCGACGGTGCGACCCACTACCGTTATGTATTGGTTACAGTTCCGAACCATCTTTTATATATAGGGTTCTTCTGAACCAATTCATTTTCAGTGGAAACACACTGAACTGGTTCAATATTTGGCGTGGGGATCGGCCGGTTCGACCCCAGGGGAAAAGCGGGCCCTGAATGAACTATATTTATAGCAAAGGAATCATACTAATTATTTGGTGGTTATATATAATCATGAAATGACGTGTAACATCTATTACATCAGGTTGTTCTGACGTGTAGGAAAAGAGCATTGCTAGTATTAACATAAGAGGGGAGTTTTCCGCTAATCTCCTCTTGATAATAATATAACTGGAGAGGGTTAGGGTTTTCGTCCTGACCTTTTAAACATGTGACATTTCACCAGTTAGTTGAGTAGCTGGGACCACATCTTCCATGAGATAAGGAGAGTATCTCATTTAAATGTCACAGCATTGAGACAAAATACCTCTGGAATCGTTGAGGAAAGGCTGTCCTTAACTGAGATAATATACCTAAAAGGGAGGGGTGGGGGGATTCGGTTAAGAAACGGCAAGGCAATTTGTGGCAGTGTCTCATTAAAGTCCTGTTATGCCTTGCTAATAATTAAACGCTCACATTCTGAAGTCATCCCGACAAACACAGCATGACATCGCTGCTGTCTGGCAGAGACCTTGTATCTGTATATTATTTCAACTGGTTGTTGTTTTTTTCGTCACTTCATGACTTCTACTACTACTTCGTCCTCACAAGTATAGCAAAAACAGCCACTCTACAAGCTCACAGCGTGTTGCGATGCGACACCTTGTGAGCTTCTAAATCGTCTTGTTTTCTATAAATATTTAACCAAAGAAAATGATTAACGAGAGCTTGTGACTATACGTTGAACCCATCGGAACAACACATTTTCTTTCTTCTTTTTATGCCGTTTCCTGTCGTGGACATAAATGGTTTCCATCCGACGGCGATGACGTCGTGCTTTAGCACAATCCATGCCAATACATTACAATAGATAATAATTTACTTTAATTTACTTTACACTCTGCCCTGGAGTTACAAGGTTTACACTCTGCCCTGGAGTTACGAGGTTTACACTCTGCCCTGGAGTTACCAGGTTTTCACTCTGCCCTGGAATTACCAGGTTTTCACTCTGCCCTGGAGTTACCAGTTTTACACTCTGCCCTGGAGTTACCAGGTTTACACTCTGCCCTGGAGTTACCAGGTTATCACTCTGCCCTGGAGTTACCAGGTTTACACTATACCCTGGAGTTACCAGGTTTACACTCTGCCCTGGAGTTACGAGGGGACTAATGGGGGATATGGAAATAACTAGTTAACCTTGTGTCAGCTGGTAATACGTAAAAAGCAAAACAAAAAGGCAAGCCTTTGCATGCAGAAATGTAGCTAACCTAGCCTCTGTGGCGCTCTGAGAGGAACAGAGGGATTGTTACACTACCTGATTTTATTAAGTGGAACACCCGCTGTGAGCTCAACCTGCCACGCGGGGATTGTTTGACGCAAATTAAACATAATTCCTGGAGCATGACAAAACATCTAGGACCCTGTACATTATGGTTCAGCGCCGCTATGATTCCCTTTTAATAAAGAGAATAATAATAAGTGGTGTTTGGGAAGACAAGTAAAACGTTTGATGTCAGAATTCTGAATCTCGTGGCGCCCAAGTGTTAAGGCCTATTCCTACTCCAGTTTCAGGTGATACGGTGGTTAGTAAAAACAATGTGTTGGGGTGAGTGGTGAGTCACTTACCACCACCGCACCGTGACATCATGTTTCCGGTGGTCACCTTATCACCTAAAACGGCATGGAGTATGAATAGGCCTTTAGGCGTTGACATAGTGCTTATTGTTATTAGTGTTGGTTTCCCATTTATGATTTGTGCAGGCTTAATCGGTAGTGGTGGAAAGTAACCAAGTACATATACTCAAAGACTCTTGGCCTACTTAAGGTACAATTTTGAGGAACTTTTACTTTACTTTTCATTTTATGATCAGAGGCAAATGTCGTACTAAAAATAAAATGTTAAATGTATTTTTATTCATGACCTAAATGTAGATATAAAATCAAATCTCAAATAATAAATAAATGCCCAATGTTCTCAGGGGCCAATTCAATTCAAATGAGCTTTATTGGCATGAGAAAACATACATTTATGTTGCCAAAGCAGGTGTCAAAATATAATAAAAAGTTAAAACAGTTGAAAATGGCGGAAGTATATACAGTTGACCACTGTTGCGCTATTTTGAAATAAAGCTCATTAGATAGAATTACTAGTATTCTGAGATGAGGTCCTGATGGGGGTACACTACAGGCTTTAGGTTAGACATACCGGTACTATTGGTCCGACTGTCATTAGACAGACAACCTACAGTACCTCAAACCCTAACCTAACCGTCCATAACCTACCTCAAACCCTAACCTAACCCTAACCTACCTCAAACCCTAACCTAACCCTAACCTATACCTAAAACCCTAACCTAACCCTAACCTACCTCAAACCCTAACCTAACCCTAACCGCAAGCACTGGAGCAGCGCATGTTCCACCGCATGTCGGTCACACCGTTGGTGTGTGGTGTGTACAGTATTGTGTGTAAACAGTCAAGCGATGTCACATTGCATCATATTTTATACATGTTATACATGCAGGGTATGAAGCTTTTTTTCAGCAATCTTTTGCAGTCACTTTTGGACAAATAGCATTTTCTTTTCAAGACTATTTAAGTAGGATATGATTTAAGATGTGGTTAAAGGTAGCAGCTCTGTTTACATGCAAGGCCTACAGCGGTCTAGTACAGTGGTTCCCAAACGTTTTAGCTCAAGACCCAAAAGATTTGCCCGGGACCCAAACTAGTGAAAATAGCAGTGAGCTTGTAGATATATATATATATATATTTATACATATATATATATATATATTTTTTTTTTAATGTTTTGATTTGAAATAATGATAATTAAAAACTAAATTTAGGAAACTAAGGAAATTAAATAGAACCGGAAAAATGTGTCCGTGACCCACAAATGTGTCCCAGACCCACTGTTTGGGAACCAGTAGTCTAATAGCAGGCCCATGCATACATGTACCCTTTCTGTTAGGGAACCAGTAGTCTAATAGCGGGCCCATACATACATGTACCCTTTCTGTTAGGGAACCAGTAGTCTAATAGCGGGCCCATACATACTGTACATGTACCCTTTCTGTTAGGGAACCAGTAGTCTAATAGCAGGCTCATACATACATGTACCCTTTCTGTTAGGGAACCAGTAGTCTAATAGCAGGCCCATACATACATGTACCCTTTCTGTTAGGGAACCAGTAGTCTAATAGCAGGCCCATACATACATGTACCCTTTCTGTTAGGGAACCAGTAGTCTAATAGTGGGCCCATACATACATGTACCCTTTCTGTTAGGGAACCAGTAGTCTAATAGCAGGCTCATACATACATGTACCCTTTCTGTTAGGGAACCAGTAGTCTAATAGCGGGCTCATACATACATGTACCCTTTCTGTTAGGGAACCAGTAGTCTAATAGCAGGCCCATGCATACATGTACCCTTTCTGTTTGGGAACCAGTAGTCTAATAGCGGGCTCATACATACATACATGTACCCTTTCTGTTAGGGAACCAGTAGTCTAATAGCAGGCTCATACATACATGTACCCTTTCTGTTTGGGAACCAGTAGTCTAATAGCGGGCTCATACATACATACATGTACCCTTTCTGTTAGGGAACCAGTAGTCTAATAGCGGGCCCATGCATACATGTACCCTTTCTGTTAGGGAACCAGTAGTCTAATAGCAGGCTCATACATACATGTACCCTTTCTGTTAGGGAACCAGTAGTCTAATAGCAGGCTCATACATACATGTACCCTTTCTGTTAGGGAACCAGTAGTCTAATAGCGGGCTCATACATACATACATGTACCCTTTCTGTTAGGGAACCAGTAGTCTAATAGCAGGCTCATACATACATGTACCCTTTCTGTTAGGGAACCAGTAGTCTAATAGCAGGCCCATACATACATGTACCCTTTCTGTTAGGGAACCAGTAGTCTAATAGCGGGCCCATGCATACATGTACCCTTTCTGTTAGGGAACCAGTAGTCTAATAGCAGGCTCATACATACATGTACCCTTTCTGTTAGGGAACCAGTAGTCTAATAGCAGGCTCATACATACATGTACCCTTTCTGTTAGGGAACCAGTAGTCTAATAGCAGGCCCATACATACATGTACCCTTTCTGTTTGGGAACCAGTAGTCTAATAGTGGGCCCATGCATACATGTACCCTTTCTGTTTGGGAACCAGTAGTCTAATAGTGGGCCCATACATACATGTACCCTTTCTGTTGGGGAACCAGTAGTCTAATAGTGGGCCCATGCATACATGTACCCTTTCTGTTTGGGAACCAGTAGTCTAATAGTGGGCCCATGCATACATGTACCCTTTCTGTTAGGGAACCAGTAGTCTAATAGTGGGCCCATGCATACATGTACCCTTTCTGTTGGGGAACCAGTAGTCTAATAGTGGGCCCATGCATACATGTACCCTTTCTGTTTGGGAACCAGTAGTCTAATAGTGGGCCCATGCATACATGTACCCTTTCTGTTTGGGAACCAGTAGTCTAATAGCAGGCCCATACATACATGTACCCTTTCTGTTTGGGAACCAGTAGTCTAATAGTGGGCCCATGCATACATGTACCCTTTCTGTTTGGGAACCAGTAGTCTAATAGTGGGCCCATACATACATGTACCCTTTCTGTTGGGGAACCAGTAGTCTAATAGTGGGCCCATGCATACATGTACCCTTTCTGTTTGGGAACCAGTAGTCTAATAGTGGGCCCATGCATACATGTACCCTTTCTGTTAGGGAACCAGTAGTCTAATAGTGGGCCCATGCATACATGTACCCTTTCTGTTGGGGAACCAGTAGTCTAATAGTGGGCCCATGCATACATGTACCCTTTCTGTTTGGGAACCAGTAGTCTAATAGTGGGCCCATGCATACATGTACCCTTTCTGTTTGGGAACCAGTAGTCTAATAGCAGGCCCATACATACATGTACCCTTTCTGTTAGGGAACCAGTAGTCTAATAGTGGGCCCATACATACATGTACCCTTTCTGTTTGGGAACCAGTAGTCTAATAGTGGGCCCATACATACATGTACCCTTTCTGTTGGGGAACCAGTAGTCTAATAGTGGGCCCATACATACATGTACCCTTTCTGTTGGGGAACCAGTAGTCTAATAGTGGGCCCATACATACATGTACCCTTTCTGTTAGGGAACCAGTAGTCTAATAGTGGGCCCATACATACATGTACCCTTTCTGTTAGGGAACCAGTAGTCTAATAGTGGGCCCATACATACATACATGTACCCTTTCTGTTGGGGAACCAGTAGTCTAATAGCAGGCTCATACATACATGTACCCTTTCTGTTAGGGAACCAGTAGTCTAATAGCAGGCCCATAGATACATGTACCCTTTCTGTTAGGGAACCAGTAGTCTAATAGGCTATTATAATATGTTGGCCTGGTGGCCGTTACCGGTATATGCTGTGCGTCAGCTCTGCAGAATGTGAGGGTGACAGGCAGCAGCACTCTCCTCCTCCTCCTCCTCAGTACACACACACACACAGTCGCAAAGGAAACATGCCTTCCTCTTCCTTCCTTCCTCCCCCCTTATCCCTTTTTCTGCTCCCTCTCTACCCCCCCTCCCCTCCCCTCCCCCCTCGTCTTTGCCCATGGCCTGAGGGAACAGTTGGCTTTCTGAATGCCCCCCCCCCCCCCCCTTGCCTTTGTGAGCATACACACACAGTGATTGGCTTGCCCCGCTCAGCATCATGGGGGCAAAACCGTCAGTGTTGCCATGTCTGCTTATTATAAGCGACTTGTCTGCTTATTATATGTCTGCCATGTCTGCGACTTATATACCGCCCCCTTGTTTTTGAGGGGTGCTATAGCCCCTCCTATGTCCAGCTCTCTGAGGGTCAAACATTGAAGACAAAAGTGAGGACGCAAATTGTGATTGGCCGGAATGAGATGTGTGTATGATGACGTGTGATGATAAGAGCGCCCCTCACTTCACACGGGTGTGATTTCTTTTTGTCACTTATTGAGGGTTGTGGGGTTTTTTGGGACGCCTTTCTTCTAAAGTGTAGTTCAGTGGTTCCCAAACTTTTTCATTAGCCTGCGGACCCCCATTTGAGACCCCCATAAGAGATGTTTACGGCTCCAGCAGTGATTCTCAACAATTTTAATTTCAAGGACCCCCAGTTTGACATGCATTAGTCTACTCTACGGACTCCCCATTTAATTGCATTTCTATCTCTGAGACCCCAATTTTAATTGCAAAATCAATGTTAATTTAACTCTGAGAGTGTACAAAATGAACGGGTCCGTTTGGTTCCATTTGTACACTCTCAGAGTTACAGATCCATAAGGGTCCATTTGGTTCCAAACTATCATTTAGCTGGGGTCCCCGTGGAACTCCCTCAAGGATCCCTGGGGGTCCCCGGACCCCACATTGGGAACCACTGGTGTAGTTGCTTCTTGTATGGGCTTGTTTCCTGATGTTTTTCATGTCAAGGATCCCCACGTTTTATATGCATTTTTCCACGGACCGCCATCTGAAAGTATTTTGTGCCATGGACCCCTCCCCATGAAAAATATTTGTGTATTTACTTTTTTAAGATTTGTCTTCAAAATAGCAGATCTACAAACTTGTATATCGTCTATTTTCAAATAGCTGCTGTATCGAAGATTAAAATGCTCATTTAGCCAAGTGGGCTAGTTTTCATAAACCCGGTTCCTTGTTTCTCTCGCAAAATCTGGCAACACTGCCTGGCTGCTGCTTGTAGCCTGTCCTGTCCACATGAAACGATGGGCGCAAGAGGGGCAAAAAGTATCAAAACTGCAATATAGAACTACTCTGTTACAAGTAAAGTCTGGAATTCAAAGTGTACTTAAAGTAGCCTACCAAAAGTAAAAGTACTCAATTTGCAGAATGTCCCATTTCAAGTTTAAAAAGATTTTTTGGAAAATACAAACTCTCAATGCATCACAATGCATTCAGCTTAGATTGGCTATTTTCCAAATGGCCGGAATATATAAGGCTGAAGTAATTAACCCATTTAGGCCTGACGTCGAAAGAAGAAAAAAGTTCGCTCTGAAAGAATATATATTCAAAGATTTGTGCTGCATTTTCACGATTTTTCTAAAATAGCAGACAAGCTCATAGCTTGAAGGTGTTGTGGAGTAAAAGCAAAAGTATTGGAAATGTAATACTCAAGAAAAGCACAAATACCTCAAAATTGTACTTAAGTACAGTACTCAAGTTAATGTACTTACAGTAGTTGCTTTACACCACTGGAAATAACTGATATGGGGGGGGGGGTGCTTAGCGATTGTTCTGTTGATTACGTTTCTGATTCATCGAATAATCTTTTTTTCAAAATACAGTATTCTCTACCATAAGTAATTTAATAAACAAAAACATAAGAAGGTTCAAGGTTGTACTTTATTGTTACATCTTGTGTACATGTACGAGTACAACTTATTTTGGTTTGGCTTCCTTCAGACAATGTAGCAGCATACCAGTAGCAACAACAGCAAAACATAATCGATAGAATAAATAGAGGGCAAAAAAGTGCAAACAAAGAGTAAAAATAAGGACATCATAAGTACATGTGCATATTTTCCCTGTAGTAGAAAAGTTAGGTGAACTTTGTGCTTCACAGTAGGCTATGTTCCATATATACAACAATTTTTTTTAGAAATGTGCAATTCACCGGGGTTGTGGCTCTTTCGGAGCGGGAACTCTGGGGGGAGGGAAAAAAGGGGAAAAAATGTTCGAAAAATATTGTATAATATCTTCGTGTGAACATTAATAAAAAAACTTTGATCAAAAAAAAGAAAGGTGCAATTCGACAAATGGGTGAATAGCTGAATAATTGAAATAATAACAATTGAAATAATAATTGAAATAGCGGAATAATTTAAATAAGTTTTGCTGACACGGTGGGAGCTTTAGATTAGATTTAAACCATAGCAGCATGACACACAGGTCTGGGAAGAGGTCTATCGTGCTTTCAGAGCCCCTTGAAGCACGGCAGCTTCCCAGCTTTGTACATGTAGAGCAAAGGATGAACAAACACCGACATCATGGCCATTGCATATGCGATCTTCCTAGCAACTGGGATGGGAAGATTCAGTAGTGTAAGAACAAGAAAGGGAATAAGGCTCATTATATTCACTGACATCACAACCAAGCTGATCAGAATGATTCTAAAGGCTCTTCTCTTCGGCTGGTCCTCTCCACTGTCCCTCTGTCCTTCTCCTGGTCCAGGCTGTTTCAGAGCCCTGAGGACCGCGAGGCAGCAGAAATACACCACACACATGCACGCAGCGTTATAGCCCAGGGTGACGTAAATTACCAACGTTTGAAACCAAACAATATCAATCAAGCCGAGTGCGAGCAGCGTCAGCCAGACGGTGCAGAGTGCGAGCGCCGTCAGCCAGACGGCGCAGGAAGAGGCCACTTTGTACCGAAGAGGCTTGTACCTGAGAAACACCACGGGGTGAACCACCGCTACGTAACGCTCCACACAGACACAGCACTGGAACGACGGAATACAGAACCAGGAAGAAACGATACAAGTGAAACTCACAGCCACTAGCACGATGAGGTTGTGTGTGAAGAGGTAAACGAGGTAAATGGCAGAGTTCAGGAGAGAGATGGTCACAGACACGATCAGGTTGAGATAGAAGAACTCGGAGGCTATGGTCCCACCACCAGCTCCACTCAGAATCAGCCACAGAACGTAGCTGTTGATGGGCAGAACCAGGATGAGGTTGATGGAGTTCATAGCAATTTGCAGACCGGGGTTGGAGGAGTCGGTGCCGTTGGCCAGTGTGTTGTTCATATTGAGGGTTCTGGGTTTGCCCTGTAACCGGTACAGAAGAGACGACACATAATGTCTGGATTTTAGTGCAGTTGACTAAAAGGATGCAAATTATTGATTAATTTATTAATTGATCATTGATAACCTTATTGATCGATTAACCAGTTAGTTGATAAGCAGCGTTTTCTTTTCTTTTTTTAATCTTAGAATCTTAATTTCCCTCAATGTCTAACATAAAGATCTACGTTTTGCTGTTTATACAGAAAGAATACAAAAGCCATATTATATTCTTAATCAAATATTTGACAATTTGAGATACTGCGCCAGGCAATCGCATCTTTTATGAGTGCACATGCAGACAACGTTACAAACCTCCCAATGATAGAACTGCAATTCTTTCAATTGTTAACTGTTAAGTTTAACTGAAGAATTTCTTAGCGACGACTCGATTTTGGATGAACTGTTAACATCCCTAGCTGACTCATGAGTCAGCTAGGGATGGGATAGGTTCATTGAGTTCACAATGAGTTCATTGTCTCAAACAACTATTCTCAACATTCTTCTGAAAACAACAACCATTCTACACATTAAGGATCTCACACGTTTAGATGCCAGCAGAGTGTCTCAGATCTCTGAGTCGGGTGTTCTGGTGAAGTCTCTTGTTCCGACGGTCACTTTTCTTCCTGATGAGAGCGATCCTACAAACGATGAACTCTAAACGGGTCCAAGAGGAGCTGCTTGACTCCCAACTGGTGTGGACTGACAAAAAAATGACAAACTCTGTACTCCTCTAACTATCCCTTTCCCTCCCCCTCCTTCCACGTGTATTGCTTGTTGCACACCTGCACTCACAAAGCATTTTCATATTGCATTTGAACACATAGAAACACATGGAAATGTATGTTTAATCACCCGGGCAGTCGTTGTGCAAACTTTGCCCTTGACTTGGTTGGATAATCTCAGGCAACGATGTGCTGATAATTTGTTTAACACGCCCCATGTGTGTAGCCTTTAGTGGCTATAGGGACATTCATTTCACTTTCAAACAACGTTTAGGGTCATTTTAACGTCTACTTAGGCTTTTGTGAGCACTCCCAGACAGATTAGCTTGATTCAGTATTTAGATATTTGATATTCATTGTCTCCACCAGGCCGAAGGCATGTGGGGAGAGTATGTTTTGCACTCCGTCCGTCCGTGTGTCCGTCCGTGTGTCCGTCCGTCCGTCCGTGTGTCCGTGAGCAGCTAATCTCGGCCACCATTAACCCGGTCGATGCCAAATTTTGCACACACACTCCCTGGATGCCAACGATGAACCTCTGCCCCAAACTTTCCAGAACGGCCTGTTATAGCGCCACCAGGAGGCCTCTTTGTGCAAAACAAGTTTTTGCACAGTACACCTACAGATTTTGTCCAAACATCACGCAAATTGGTACACAGTCTCTCTAGAGCCATTCAACGAAACGGGTCTTTCAGATTTCTCAGACTCCATCCTGATTGGTTAAGATTGGCTTCCAAAGTTCACAGGAGTGCTCAGTTTCAAACAAAATGCTGCAAATCATGAACACATCGCGTGATTTCCCTGCAATTGTGCACCCACATTCCCACTAGGCCCAGGACGAAATGCCACATGAACAATTTCAACTCAGACTCAAGGTGGCGCTATAACTGGCCGAAAACTGTTTTTACCTCTAACTGCACGGATCTGTGGATAGCTTTGTATGCCAACTCCCTAGAGGCCAAGGAAAAACCTTTGCCTGGAATTTTTCACATCTGCTCTTTATAGCGCCACCAGGAGGCCGACATATGTCAAACACATTTTCTATTATTACTCCTTCAGATTTTATCCAAATTTCACGCAAATCGGTATACACTATCTCCATAGTCATGTGATCAACACGGAGCGGCACCATTTCCCATCTTCCATCCTGATTGGCTAAGATTGGCTTCCAAAGCTCACACGATTCGTCCATTTCGAAAAAAGGCCACAAATCACAAACACACTGTGCAATTTCCGTTAAATTATACACGCACATTTTCACTAGGCCGAGGACGACATGCCACAATTTTTTCCTCAAAATCAGCCTCCCGGTGGCGCTATAACAGGGCCACAACCTGACCTGCCCTGGTGGAGACCTGTGCCGATTGGCACTTTGTCTAGTTTTAAATGTATTCTATTAAAATAATATGCAATCTACAAACTCGAAACTCAATGTTTTGAGATTTTTTTCACAATTTGTGTAAACATGACATGCCCAAAATAGAGATGGATTATTAATGGATTGTGTTATTACATTTGTATTTATTTTATTATAATCTAATAGTTTGAGTTGCATGCACCCCTACAAGCTCCCAAAGTGTTTAATCCATTGTGAGCTTTCTATTTTAAAAGAAGAATCTTGACAAAATGTGGAACATACATTTGTCTCCCTGGCACAAATGTTTTAGTTCATGCCAAGAAAGTAATTGAGAACCACTGGTTTAAATAACAATTAGCCCAAATAAGCATATCTACCTCTTCACACGATAAACAAGCCCAAAAGGTGCTTATAATAAGCAGACATGGCAACACAGCCTCTCCTTCCCTTGCTCTCTGCTCTAACGGGAATCATGGGAGCTTTAATGGATGTCAATGAAACATGTGCTTGTTGTCACAGTGTTACGCTGATCATTGCCCCCCTCTCCATTGCTGTTGTCACAGTGTTACGCCGATCACTGCCCCCTCTCCATTGGCTCCGTCTACTCCTCAAAAAGAAGCATCCTACCCACCAAAGAAAACCCACACCCTACCCTCTGACCTCACACTGTTTACCAAACAGTGGGTTGGGACCCATGTTTGGGTCGTGGACCAATTTTGTATTGGTCGCGAGTAAATATACCCTTTTCTTCATTTCCTATATATCTTTATATATATATATATATATATATATATGTATATATATGTATATACATATATATACATTTTACGCTTGGACCTGTAAGAGTTAAAGATCTAAGGTAATTAGGTTACCAACTCTCCATCATTTAGCCTGGGACCACCTGGAAGCCCCTCAAGGACCACTGGTGGTCCCCGGACCACTGGTTGAAAAACCACTGCCCTGGCATAGTCAAGTGTGCACACAGAACATTATGACTGGAACGCAGCCAGCCGGTTGGTTGGTTGGTTGGTTGGAGGATGTGGGCCGGCCTCTGGAGTCTGCTGGCGGTTTGTTCATTCATAAACCAGGTGGGAACTGTAAATGAAAACACAGACATCTCTCCCTCCTCCTCCCTCCTGCTCCCCTAACACTTTGAAAGCTCACATTGTGTGCTTGCTTTAAGCAGCAATGGGAGTTGTGTCGGGCGAGGTCCAAAATTATAGCGATACGTTTTTCTCATTTCCCTGAAATGCGGTTGCATCTACATTTTAGGGCATCGAACGTTAAAACAAATTAACAAACAAAAACAGCTCACAAGTAAATACGCACATACTGTACGCAGCACACACACACACACACACACACCCCCCCCCCCCCCCCCCCCCCCCCCCCACTGGTACTCTTTTTTTCCCCTCCTTTGCAATACCGTTATGTAATCAATAGATCAGCTGTGTCCCATTAAAAATGGGAAAGCACCTACAGTATGTCATGTTACATTTGTTGCTGTTTTTTAACCACTTTAACTATTATTTTATACTTTGGCTGTTCAAAAATAGCAGATATACAAGCTCATAGCGTGTCACTTTGTGGCGTGCTAGGAGCTTGTAGATCTGCTTTTTTATCATGAAAATTGCCGCAAATCTTTGGGGGGGCAGTGACTGATGGGGATCTGAAATGAACAATAAACGAATCGCTTCGCCGTAAATAGCTCAATGGTGAGCATGTAGATCTACAAGCTCAATGGTGAGCATATACAATTAAGCTCAATGGTGAGCATGTAGATCTACAAGCTCAATGGTGAGCATATACAAGCTCAATGGTGAGCATGTAGATCGGCTATTTTTGGCAACCGCCTGCCTCCATATGGAATATGGATTCTCAGTTGTAAATGTAGTATCATTGTCTCCACCAGGCCGAAGGCATGGGGAGAGAGTATGTTTTATAGGGGGCGGGGGGGGGGGGGTGTAAATGTAGTATCTTTGTCTCCACCAGGCCGAAAGCATGGGGAGAGAGTATGTTTTGTCCGTGTGTGTGTGTGTGTGTGTGTGCGTGTGTCCGTCTGTCCATCTGTTACCAGCTAATCTCTGGCACCGTTAACACGGTCGATGCCACATTTTTCACACACTCCCTCGATGCCAATGCTGAACCTCTGCCCCACATTTTCCAGAACGGCCTGTTATAGCACCACCAGGAGGCCGACTTTTGAAAAACACATTTTTACTCCTTACTCCTCCAGATTCTGTCCAAGAATCCCGCTAATCGTTACACATTATCTCTATAGTCATGTGTTCATGACGTATCTGTCCGATATTTCAGATTCCATCCTAATTGGCTAACATTGGCTTTCAAAGTTTGCAGGATTGGCCCATTTTGAACAAAAAGCCTCAAATGCACAGAGCGTGCAATTTACGTGAAATCTTTCACTGACTTTCCTACTAGGCTGAGGCCCACCCTTTTCACATTTGCCTGTTATAGCGCCACAAACAGGTGGATTTTTGCAAAACACATTTTTGGAACAAAATGCCTCAAATCATCCAATTGCCATCCAAGGCGTAAGATGAAATGTCACCCTTTTCACATTGGCCTATTATAGCGCCACCAGGAGGCCACAACCTGACCTGCCCTGGTGGAGACCTGTGCCCTGAGGGGCACTTTTTCTAGTTGAGCCTCTTATGTCCAGCTGTTGGTGTGTGTAACCCAAATGTTGTCCTAACACAAACATTAAATGCCTTTGACAATGAATGGACAATTTTGCGTAACACAAACATTGATGACGAAGGTGAGGACGCAAATTGTGATTGGCCGGAATGAGATGATGTATGATTATGTACGATGATAAGAGCGCCCCTCACTTCACACAGGTCACGACAGCTGTGATTTTTTATAATAATCAGTAATATGAACTGACTGTGAAAAGTGGACTGGTTAAGTAATCAAATGGCAGGTGTGGGATTGCCATGGTAATCACTTGGCTGAGGCAGAGGCTGGGAATTCTACAGGTGAGGGGACTTAAGCTCATTTAGGTCCATCAACTGAGAGAGCCTTTAGTGGTGGTTCTGGACAATCGTGTATTCAACCGATTCAAGGCCGGGCACTGCACTCCCTGTGGTAATGTACAGTAGTGGAACGCGTGTTGTAGCAACTCATAATGTAATAGCTGCTCACTGGCAGAGCCTGACCAGAGCCTTTGGTGGTGGTTCTGGACAACATTGTATCCCACCGATTCAAGGCCGGACACTGCACTCCATGTGGTGGTGTGGAACGCGTGTGTCAAGTTTGAAGTCAGTGGGACGAACGGTTCTCGAGTTATGGGGATTACAGACGTACGTACATACAGAGACGTAGTGCATTTATCTTAAGGATGGCATCAAAATCTGTATAACCACTTTAACCCCTTAACTTAAAGTCCCACTACACCCCTTTTGCATCCAGATCTTATTTTAAGTTTAGGACACAAACGCTTTCCTGGGGTTTTTATGTGTGTAATATGTGTTTTAGGATATTTTAGTCATGTCGCCATCTTCTTGACGAAGATTTGTCCTGAAAATGCACCATCCACAAGGAGGGGCAGTGCACCAAAGCATTGTGGTCATTGTAGGAATTCAACTATCCAGTCAAACCCTCGTCAAACACACAGACTTCATTATTTTTCTGGCCATAGAGTGCAAATTTCAAATTGTACTGTTATCTACTACAAATACTATTAACAGTGAGTGACTGCAGTTTCTTCCAGCGGTGAAAGAAATGTCCATTTAACATCTACCAGCTTTGCTTTTCTTTGTATGTATTTTAATTTTAATGTCTATAGGCTTAAAAACACCAATCTTGTACTTGCACAATATATTTTCTGGGGGGTCTGCGGCCAGATACATTAATTTGGGGGTCCTTGACATGCAAAGGTTTGTTGTGAGAACCACTGGTGTAGAGGTAGAAGGAAAAAAAAGGAGGGGGCCGAGCGCAGTCCCCTGGGGGACCCCAGTCCACAAAGTATAGGAGGGTTTAAGTGGTTAACCTCAGTCTTGCTCTTGATTTCGCCACCAAACCCCTTGAACATAATGTGAGAGCCAGAGTGCTGCTGCATGGTGGAGCCCCATACAGCCCATCCATCTTCATGGCAGCCATCTGGCCCGTGGATTTTCTGTTGGAAGAGTCAGGGGGGTGCTGGTCTGAGTAAATGTTATGGACTGCACTAACAGAGGAAATACAGCACATGGCGTTCCTGCGCCATTAGTGGCCTTGCAGTCGATATTGCACTGTGAGGTGTGCCTTACGGCCAGATTTTCCCTGAACGATCGACCGTCTTAATTGCGCCGGCGTTTTAATCAGATGGCCGACACCACGTGGAGTGACGGGATATGCAGAGTAGGCTGCAAAGGTCATTGTACAAATTTGAACCACGCCGTCGCCTTTTGTCACCTGGTAATACTGTGACCTATTTGTTTCTGTAAACGTCAACTGTCATTTTCATTCTTTGCCCTTACCTAAAACCAATTCTCAAGATTATTTTGTCATTGGTTTTGCTAATAAATATGCATAAAGCATAAATTCTCACAATTAATAATATACTCCATTACTGCTGTATTTTATCTCGTGTCTGCTCCTTAACCCAGTGGATAAGGAGGGGGAACATTCCCCACTATATTTGGACCGGTGTGCCCCCTGCTGTGCAGCAGAATGCTAGAGCATCTTCTACGTCACGTCGTCATCATCTCAAGAGCTGAGGTGTTACAACGCTGTGATCACACAGGTCTGTCATCTTGGAGGATGTCATCATGCCACAGTCGGTCCCCTTCACAGTGGAAACACATCGTCACTCTGTCGGGGGGAAACCTCCTATGTGAATCAACATCAACAAGACATAAAATACACGCAAATAAAATACCGCCACTGGAGTGTGGAGCCAGTGACAGCAGAATACACGAAGAACCGTTATCCGGCCGCATGACCCGGAAGTGATAAGCGGCCGTGTTCTAGTGAAATAATCATTAGTTTGGTAACCGGGATGCCGAATTAATGTTTCATTAAGCTCCCAACATCGTACTTTACCCCATTCTGAGCCCTAAAGCCACTAAAGACTGCACGTGTGCACAGAGGATTTGGGATTCCGACTGCTTCTTTTTTTCTTTTTTATTGACAAATGGGATTTCATGGTGAGTTCTACAGCAAGTGTCAATGTTCTTTTTTTCATTTTTTTCCCCCCTCAAGACAACACAAATACACATACGTTACTTAAAGCGTGGTTTGTGAAAAGTACTGGTAAGTATACACAACAAAACAAACGACAAACAGGAAATAAATAATAATAAATAATATATATATAAAGACAACAAAAGATATTCTGTAAAAATACAGAAAAGAAAAAACAACCTAATATCACACATGAAAAAGACTAATATACAAAAACAAAAGAAAACAGTGTGGAGTTCAGTTACCATACAGTGTGGTCTGGCCTCTAATTGACATGAGTGTAGGTCCTCCTAGCCTGCCGGGCGACCACCCCCCAGTGCCCCCGTTGAACAGATAATGTCTGAGGAGGGTAAGAGGGGATTTGTTCTGAAACAGGGTTTTAATTTTTATAGGGGATGTGACGGTGTCAGAAGTTGTTAAAGTAAGTGATGAATGGCTGCCAATAATAGAAAAATGTATCGGTTGAGCCCCTGATTGTAAATTTTTATTTTTTTCCAATTTCAGAAATAGCATGACATCTTGTAGCCAAGATGTGGTTGGCGGTGGTTTGCTACCTTTCCAGATAAATAAGATTTGGCGACGGGCAATGAGAGCAGAATGCGATCACACTAGCTTGTTTAGAGGTTATGCATAGGTCAGAAGCAGGGGTTCCGAAGATGGCTATCTGGGGAGACGGGGTTACATTGATCTGTAGTACCGGGATTCCGGCTGCTTCTACCATGGAAGCAAGCGGTGGCGAGGGAAGCTAAAATCTGGTATAACATATTAGTAGTCATCATTCTGGATTAATACTCTTATTACTTTTATCAAATCTCCTGATTGGCATGGATTGCATTCTACAATAATAATAATAATAATAATGGAGATACAAGGTTTCGGTTTATGCCCGACAACAACGAAATATACCCCTTTGCTATACTGGAGATGAGATGTGGGAAGACATGATATCAAGATGCCCTGCTCTGTACTGTAGTCATATGTGCTAAGAATTTTCAAACAGCATGTCACACAGTATGTCTTCACAGCATGTCAGTGAACAATATAACATAACCACAGATTTCACTGGGCTGTCGTCCCCAGCATTGTCTCTCTCTCTCTCTCTTTTAAGTGCAACATTATACATTCATTTACTTTTTAGGAGTACGCAGGAGTGTTGAACTCAGTTAAATTAACATGCACATTAGCACATACATACACACACGCAGACACACACGCACGCGCGCGCACACACACACACACACACACACACACACACACACACACACACACACACACACACACACACACACACACACACACACACACACACACTCGTGTGTAACTATAACATTTCAAATATATGACGATAAGTGGACCTCAAGAAAGGAATTTAATAGATTGTTATAGATGTCAGTTTATATGCATGATAATACAATGTTTTAACCTAATTGTCTCAGTTCATTATCAGCACATATCTTAAAGCATTTGAATTTTCCGTTTTTTAATAGAGCCCCGCTGTTCTTGGATACGGGCTGTGGCCTCTACGCTAGCCTCGATGTAACCGCAAATCGTTAAGCTATGTTATTATTGTGATTTGATTGTTGTTGTTTTTGTTTGTGTGCGTGCATGCGTGCGTGCATTTTACACACATGTATCCCCGTACTCATTAAACGCTATTTGGATTCTCGCTCGATAAAGAAGAAGAGGGGTTTATTGTAATTAGCAACTCAATTACATTGACATGGGCTTTGGTGTCCTTGAATCAAAAAATAATCTCCATATCACGGTGCAATATTTGCTTGATTTTTCCCCGATTTCAATAAGTGGAATATATTATTCCTATTAGCCAATTCTGGAATATGGCTTACATGCCCGGAACAGAGTGAAATCAATGCTTCCTGTCACCTTTTAGCAGGACAAATGGCGCCTATTGTTCCAAGCCATCCCTCCCCCTTGCACAGACAGACAGCTGGGGGTATATGCACAGACACACAGACAGGCAGGGGCTTGAATGACTTGAATCAGGCAAATTACGGTACTCTTTTGTGCGTACAATTAACTGAATAATTAATAATTAGATGGAAATGGCCAATTTAATAATGATTTAATGTCACACACGTGTGTGTGTGTGTGTGTCGGCTGGGAGGAGGAGGGGGGGGGGGGGGGCTAGTTGCTGCTTGGCACAGTCATAGTTCCTTGACGTCAGCAGTGAGCCCAGCCTGCCTGCTAGCTGCTGATGCTCTGCCTGCTAGCTCCGCTCCGCTCCGCTCCGCTCTGCTCTCTCAAACATGTCTTTGTTATTCAGACGGAGAGCGGTGACCTGCAAAACACGGAGGGTGGCACCCATCTCTCCGTGTGGCGGCGGATTCCTAATGATGGCTGCAGCATGCAGAGGGAACGAACGACTGCTATTATGGCATTTAAAATATATATATATATATATGCACACAGAAAATGGCATGAAAAGTCTTAATCATTGTCCTGAGCATGGCGATCCATCATTATCAACGGCAAGAAAGAATAATAATAATTAATAATAATAATATTGATAGATAATCCTTCATTGCGTTATCTTGAATTGTTATGAGTAAATTGTGTCTATTTTATAAACTGCAAAAATCGTAATAAATAAAACGTGAATCATGTTGTAATTAACGCCTATTAGCCTATACAAAACATGCTGATGAATCGCCATCTTAAAATGCTCTTTTCCTCAATTACAAAAAACAAATATTCGTGATTGAAAAATCAAGGTTACCGCTTTACTAGGCAAACCGCCCAGATAGTTTAAGTTAACCACTTGAACCCCCGAACGCCAAAAATAGCCGATCTGCAAGCTCACACACAGTGCTCATCAGCTTCTGCAGATCGGCTATCTTTGGTGAAGACACGGGCGGGGGGGCGGCGGCCCAATTAAGCACAGTTGCGAGATCGTGTTCGTTATTTATTTTTTCCAGACAAATATAGGGGTTTAAGTGGTTAAAACACACGCACGCACAGTATCGTTGAACGACACTTCTCCTTCCTGACTGGCTGTGCTGTGCGCGCTGCTGCTAATGGCTCCTCACTGTAAAAAAAAAAAAAGAAAAAAAAATCCGCGACACATTTTGTCGTGAACCACCAAGCATGGTCCTTTGGTAATAGAATAGCCAATGTAATTTGACACTTCAACTTACTGTGCTCTCTGCTAGTTGATTCAGTTACTCACCCACTGACGTTGAGCCCATTCTTAGTGGCTGTGACGAGACAGAGACACAGAGCGAGGGGAAGATATTTAAAAAATAATAATCACCCACACACAAGACCCGACAAAAATATTACGGACTTTTTTTTACCCCCCGGTTGAAATCTGGTAAGTAAAAAAAAAAAAAACATCAACTTAAACATTGATTGTTCTTGTTGTGGGGTGTCTGTCTTTCGCGTTGAATGCGCACCTTCTTCGCTCTTGTGGATTGTTGTGGGGAGAAAGAAAGAAAATAGGTTTTGTTTCCACACTTGGCGGAGATTTTGTTTCTCAACAATAGAGTGGTGGCCACTTGAAAGAAGCGTTTAGGATATTAGGAAGCTTTGTGTGTCGTTGTTGTAGCCCTGGCTGCAGTAAAGGAAAGCCACTGTTTATTATTGCCTCTCCTGTGCTTCTTGGTCTGTCTGTGTGTGGCGAGGAGGCGATCATCGGGGGGCGAATTGCCCCGATTTGTGTTGAAGCAGGTTGGTTGGTTGGTTGTGCATTTCGCCAGCTATATAACATGCCGCGTTGATCTTTAAGCGTCTTGTAGGCTATAGTATACACATTGTAGCCCCCCCGAGTAGCGTTGTGTTCTGTTTGTTAAGAATGAATCAAACCGCGATATCTCTCGCTCTCTCTCTCTCTCTCTCTCTCTCTCTCTCTGTGTTTGTGTACGAGAGAGATGCTAGATTTATTTAAACGTGGACCGTTGCCGCTTTATACTTTTGGACATTGTGTATATACATGGTTGGTTCGTCTAATCGCCGTTCCCCAAATGTACCGAAATGCTGTGGATATTTGCACGCTGTGGTTAACTGTTAATAAGGCTAGTGGCTGATGTCAATGCATGCCATCATGACATATAACGTGTGTATATACACACTGTGTTTGAATTAGATGGTGGTATCTTATATGGGGAACTGTAAATAGCATACTGTACATAAATATGACGAAATGTCCACATTGTGTAAAATGTGATATTACATACACAGCATTACATACTACATAGGCTATTTATATTGTCTTTTTGCTGCGGGTTAATATACTGCTTCATATGGGTTTAGCAAGTTGACTCCCAGAATTCCTGCTGTCTGCATGGGTCCGTTTGGGACTGAGGGCCTCTCGTACAGAACTAGGTTCCCTTTCATTGCCTGTACATCTGTCCAGGAAGCAAAAGAACAGCCAAGTGGAAAAAAGTGAGCCAGACTACAGAGCTCATGAGCTCTCTTAACCATTGTCACTGTGTGTGTTGTGTGTGTGTGTGTGTGTGTGAGAGAGAGAGAAAGGGAGGCAGAGAGAAAGGTAATTTATTTTAGAAAGTCAGCCCAGGTTGTGGTTTGAATAGTGGCATTTAAGTATTACATAGTCATGCTTGTTCACGTTGCTTAAAACATGATTTGGGATAAACGCTCACATTCAAGTGCAGGCTGTGTCTCTGTTTGGAAAGAGGTACATGCAGGAGAGAGACATCTCTCTCAGTGGAAAGTTCATTCCTCTGACTTTTTTTGGTAAATGGTGCATTTATATAGAACTTTTATCCAAAGCTTTACATATATTATTATTGTTATTATTATTTATTATGCATTACATTCACCCATTCACACATATATTCATACACCGATGGCGGAGGAAACCATGCAAGTCACCCAACTTGCACATCGGGAGCAAATTAGGGGTTCATTCAGGCAGCGTCTTGCTCAAGGACACTTCGACACTTAACTCTGGGGGAGCCCGGGATCGAATTGGGAACCTCGCGGTTCCCATTCGGCTGTTCTACCGGCCACTCTACCCCTTGAACCACTTCGGCACAGATTTGCTCAGGTCCACTCCCCACACACATATCACAGATCCCGCCCTGCCTGTCTGGACACAGCTGTCGTAGGTCATTTGAAACTTGTGTAGTGATAACAGATATAGAGTAGCCTTACGTCCCCGACTCCCTGTGCATGCCACTACACACTGCTGTCTGGCTCAATGTACACTGACTTCTGTAGGATGTGTTAACAATAATATGTTAACAATGCTGCTGCTTTACTGGACTCGCAAAACTATAACACAGACAACTGTCACATAACATGCACATCACACAGGTTTTAGTGTTGAGCAGCAAATGTACAAGTTTGGCTGCCTGGCTTGCACAGTGGGGAATGGCAATGATTGAAAACTGCCATCTTTAACCACTTTGAAACTGGCGTCCCCAGGTTCTGGGATTGTCTAGTAGTATTTTGGCGCGAAAGGCTGCCAATATTTTTAAAAGATCACTGTGAAGTGAGGGGCGCTCTTGTCATCATACACCATCATACATCACATTTCCTGCTCAGCCAATCAAATAATTTCCAGCCAATCAAATAATTTCCAGTGCAGTACAAACACACAGACACAGCAGATCTACTAATGTTTTATTTATTTTTTGACCCATTCTGGGCGAGAATCCCTTTTGGTGTTTTAAGCATTGTGTTATACTTAACTATTGAAAAATAGCAGATCATAGCTATGATGTAGGTCTGCTATTTTTGTGAAAATGTGGCGCAAATCTTTTAATATATTCTTTCAGAGCGAGCGTTTTTAACTCGAATCTGCTTCTGGGGGGTCACTGGAACAACATATATTCAGATGGGGGTGTCGGCAGCCAATTACATATATTTTTAGGGGTCCTTGACATGAAAATGTTTGAGAACGACTGACATAGAAACATGGGGTTCTTCAGAAAACTGTCAGGATTTAGAAAGCATTTGTAGAATCGTCCTCAGGTCTAAATGGGTTAATAGGTAAGTGCAAGCACGTGGTCCCGCACGCACCGATGGTTCCCCTATACGGTACCCTCGCTCAAATGCCGACACAGGACGACCTATAGGATCTGTGAGGAAGTGTGTAAGAGGCGAGCAATTTTGACGGCATGTGTGATTAAGCCGTGATTGAGCCCTTCTTGTCTGGGTAAAAAGACATCTGGGGAAACTTCAAACCCTCAATCGGTTAGTTGATTACAATCAGGACTCGGAGGTAACTGTCAGAGATATGTAGGCGGAGTTGATTTTTCTACCCTGTCCCCTGTTCCATTTGTACACTCTCAGAGTTACGGTGGTCCTTGAAATTAAAAGGTTCGAGAACCACCGGTATTGCATTTTGCATAGCAGACGTGAAGTCCACATACCAGCTCTGACAATTGTAATTAAAACCGGTTCCAGAAATGGTTCCAAATGTGACGGAACCAATTCCCGGTTCCTCAATGTTGGATCCGGTTCCTCCGTTTCCTCGGTGCTCTGATCAGGTTTTTTGGGAGCAATCCCGAACACAGATTATTTTTCTCATGATTGGCTGATACCGATCTTGTGGGGAAAATTTGAATATTTCCAAAATTATTATATGTCAAAACTGTTCCTGTATGTGTGTGTGGGGGGAGGAGGGGGAGAATGTTTAGGCCTGTCACAAAGATGCAGATAAATGGTATAAATAAAAGATCGGTTTCTCCAGATCGGGTAAATTGCCAGAACCCCGATCGAGTCCTTTGGAGTGAAAATGGGCCGATTTAAATGGGTGGCTGATCGATCTCTATAGTTCCGCATCCCAACCCTAACCCTTTCCCAGTCTTACCCCCATCATCATGCACCACCTCCTCGGGACCCCCAGGTCAGCTTTACCCCCATCCTGCACCTCCTCCTCGGGACGGGGGCCCCCACCCAGGTTTAGCTCCTGAATAACCATGGCGGGGCAGACCCGCACCATGCTGACCTTCTTCCATTCAAGTTGAGGATGTTGAAACACCAGCCGTCAAACAAAAGACACATTGAAACCGAGATCTGCAACCCAGCACGTGCGTCTGGGTCGTGAAGTAGACCATTTATTAACTCTGGGTTTTTTTCTTCTCTTTTTCTTACTGAGCAATGAAAAGCATCAGCAGAGAGAGAGAGAGAGAGAGAGAGAGGCAGAGCGAATAAAACAGACAGAGAGAGGGGGAGAGAGAGAGAATAAAACTAAAGGGAGTAAAAAGGCCATTCAGCTGGCTATGTGGCACAGCTCAACACATCACATGGCCCTCACTGTTTAGAGGTGCATAACTACATTAAAATAAAATGTGTCGGCATAAAGAAAACAAAACTCTGCATAATGTAATCGTGTAATTGTGTGGCTATAAATAAAGACTTGTCAATTTAGTCTATCAGTTCCAAACAAGACCCTCCTGGGAAAGCTTATTTTGTATGAAGTGCGTCCTCTTGTGTGTGTGTGTGTGTGTGTGTGTGCGTGTGGCACTGGAGTGGACTGACAATGGCAACACGTTGTTCGTGGAGGGTGGGAGTTTTCTTTTGCTCTCGTCTTTCTGCCCAGCCGACGAGGTGAGAGCGCTGGGCGGAAGCTGGAAATGGCCGTGCCACATGGGAAATTATTCAACCCTCAGATCACGGAGGACACACAAGAGGCCTCATTACCACCAGCAGGCAGCACTCTAGCTGGCCAGGCGACCTGTGTGCAGAGACCAAACGAGGTGCTGCAGATCTCTCTGCCGTAGCCACGCTTGTGAGGCACTAAAATATGTCTTGTGCATTATATATATATAGCACCGATATAGCTTCCCATGTCTTGACACTTTCCTGAAGCACATGATGTAGGCTATAGATGCGCGTATTACGCCCCGGATAACACAGAGGCGATATGGGAGATGGTTGGTTTTTTTTATTGCCCGAAATATTGCGCACCATCTGGCCGCATATCACAGCAGGAACACTTAAAAGACCTCTCTGTTGCAAGCTTGCACTCTTTTTCTTGAGCCTTCAGTAAAAATCAGGAGCATGTTCTAAAACGTGTCTGGTAAACAGGGCTGTTAGATGGCGTGTGTAATGTCATAATGTTATTGATTTGGCCTGGGGATTCCGCTTGTTGGGCAGAGCAACTCCTGAAAGAATGAGTCCAGTCGGAATTAAAGCCCTCTCTCTCTCTCACTCTCTCTCTGTCTCTGTCTCTCTTTCTCTATCTCTCTCTCTCTCTCAAGTATACAGACCGTGAAAAGGCCAGTGAGTCAGAAACCCTAGTGATCCCTCTCAGCGGGCCTGGTGGAGACTGTGTGTGTGTGTGTGTGTGTGTGTGTGTGGGGGGGGGGGGGGTGCTTGGTGAAGGTTTCACTCAAGGTCCTTTTTTGTGTTGTCTGTGCTCGGCAGAATGAACTCCACTGCGCTGGTATGGCTATTTTTCACTGAGTAAGAAGAATGCAGGGCAGAGTCGAGTCGGCACTCTCCGTGAGTAAAAGTGTGTCACTGGGAGCTTGTAGTATCTCAACGGTGAACTCCTGTTTCATCGATGCCGCCCACCGCATGCCACTAAACACCTCATGTTTAGTTTTTTTTCTCGCTCTCCTTCCTATCAATGCTTTTCATGCTGTATTGATTCATTTGCCACGACACACAAAACATTATAAAGGCTCACACTGTTCCTGTGGAACAGCCTTCCTCCGGCAGGGAGCTTTGTCGTCGGATGGCAAGATTAGCGTCCATCCCACACAGCAGCACCATATGCCTCTCGCATGCGTCGGGTCGCAGCACGACATTCCTCATGCATGTGTCCGCGAGATTGGTGCACGCTGCACCTCGGTGACACACACAGGCCTGCTGCTGACATGTGGTGGGTGCAGATAGATATCCAGTCACTGGGAGGTGAATGGATGGATGGATGGATGGAGGAGCTAGGGAACAGTACCTGGCTGTCAACCCTCGCTGTTGACTGTTAATACGAAAGCGTCTATTTTCAAAACACGGCTCAGAGAGGCGGAATCTGTGTGCGCGTGTGTTTGTGTGTGTGTGTTTCCGTGTGAGGGAGATGTACAGAGGAGGAGGATGGATGGGAGAGGTGCTGGGAGTGACGCCAGACCACAGATCATTTAATCATATTAGAGTGTGCAACCACTCTGAGCGTATTTAGGTGGTGGTGGTGGTTTTGGTAGTTGTTATTGCACAGACTCAAACAGCCCTGACAAGGTGCCTGGCAGGAGAGAGAGGGAGATGGGGATGACGTTTTGACAGAGGCTGGGCGCCGGATAATTCCCCCATTTTTATATATATGTTTTGGCTCGATGTATTTTCAATAAATCTTTCTCCGTATATGAATAGAAGATGTACTACTAGCAATGCATTCTTCATGTCATGGAGTGAGATCAGATCTGACTGAAGCAGCAGAAACATATGAGATGACTGCAAAAAACAGTGGAGCCCGCGGAAAGACAGCTGTTGTGTGCGTGTGTGTGTGTGTGTAGAGGCAGAGAGTTGGATTTGAACGCGTCTTTTGCCTTAATCCCACTGTTGACTCGTCTGCTAAGTATTGAGCGTGTTATTTTTTCTCCTTTGAGGGACCCCTTCTATACGTAATCTCACTTAATCTAATCTATCCCCTTTTGTAATAGAGTGTGAATGATGTGACTTTAGAATGGAAGCCTTCAGTGTAAAGCCACACCACACAGACTGGTTTGCGTGATGCTTTCCTCGACCCCTCTGGCAAAGCTCTTGTGAAAATGCAAGTGACCTCTGCACAGCCCCTCGCTTGCCTGAACAATAGGGCCGGGCTCCCTTAAGCCTAATTTATGGTCCGTCGCGCGATAGCGTCGTAGGCCGAGAGCGGACTAAGAATATAGCGGAACTACAAGCTCACGTGTTGTGTGAGTATAGGGTTGGTACCCAGAACTGGTTCTTTTACACACGACCCGGTTCCAAGATTGGAACCTGTAAGGGTCCATTTGGATCCCCCTATAGGAATCGATAAAGGGAACCGTTAAGGAATCGCACATTAAGAAGGAATGGTTAAAGAACCAGAATGGTTCAATCCTAAAGCTTCCCAACCCTATAGAGTGGTTAAAGAACCAGCATGGTTAAATCCTAAAGGTTCCCAACCCTATAGTAGTGAGTGGCTGTTCTAAAGGTTCCTAACCCTATAGCAGTGAGTCATGCGACACCGTTGCACGACAAAGTATGAATGGGGCCTTCCAGCTGCAGCTATGATAGCTATACAGCGGAGACGGGGGGAGTCAGCAATAACAGAGGAGGTACCTCTCACTTGATTAAAAGGTCTAAATATTTTTCAAAGCTTGGCTCCGTGCCACGCCTGCTTGAAATTAGGGTGAAATTCTTCCTTTTAAAGCCTCAATTATCTTTAGGTTCTTAAGGACTGGTTTCTGTAATAAGGAACACATGCTGGCGGTTTGATTGTGCGAAGGTAATCGCAGATGATGAACCCTCGTTATTGCACACTTTTGTCCGCTGGTGACTGTGTGGAAGGACTGTATTAAATCCTATATACTGAACTTCAGTTGGCCAGGCTCCCTCTAGTCTAGAATCAAGAGAGGATTTACAGTATTTGTCACTTGGAATACAAACGGCGGACAAATGTTGGTGGGACATGTTCCACAGAGTGCTAAGTATGTACAGACCCCCATGGGTTTATTTATACCTTTCGGAATAAGATATGTAACGCACATCCTCCAGTCCTGGTGCTGAGACAAACTGTAAAAACGGATAACGTAGAAAAAAAGCAAGGGCTCGCAACTCGCTTCAACGTGAGGTGCGAGCCCTTGCCCTTTATTTATGCCTTTTCCACTCCTTGTTTACCCTCTACACCACTTCGCAGAAAATAGGCGATCTACAAGCTCACAATGCACAGTGTGTGGCCATGCGTTCATTGCGTTGTGACCTTGTAGATCGGCTATTTTCACAATCTTTCGCCTATGCCCACTGTATAGATGCTAGGATTCATGTGTGTAGTGTTGCATAACAAGACACTGGGCTGTTTATCTAATACTACAATGTCTGACCGGTTCACATTCAACATGACTGGTGTAATGGTTTTATTAATGAAATATAAAATTTAGTTTATATTCCCTCAGTTTGTGCTTGGAAAAGAGATATACCGTAACTTAAGAAAGAAAAATAAATCTTTGTAGAAATACAGTAGGTTCAGAAACAAACAGTCTTCATTCAACCAATGACCAATGGATCATGGCCACACCCACATATGACTAATTTGCTCTTTACACAAAACAGATTAATAATTATTGTTAAGCAAACAGCAACAGTAACAAAACAACCACATTGTGTGTGAATTGAAAATGTCCAGTCAGACAGCTAGACCATTACATTTAAGTGTACCAGCTGTATTTTATGCAACACACTATTCGTTTAATATTTTCCACATTATCCTCGTCAGAAAAGGCTGTAATGTTTTTGTAATACAGTGCAAGAAGAAAAATGCATACTAGTGAGGTACACCAACTTCTGCACATCCCACATATCAGTTGTGTAATGGCTTAAAACCCAAAGCTCTTCCCCGCCCTTTCATGACTGCAGTCGAGAGGTAAAATCAGAACGCATCCTGATTTTCACATTTTCATTTTCAGGGTTGTTGACTTTGTCCTATTAAATCCAGGTTGCTCATATATATATATATGTATACTGTATATGTGGCAGCCAGATCTATAGACCTTTTAATGTTTGTTTGGAGCACTTATGACGTAAATCGTTTGCCAGCCAAGTCTATGGACTTTAATGTTTGTTTAGGGCACTAAATGACGACAAGATGTCATGTGGCCAATATAAATACACTGAACGAGTGTGATTTTATCCTACTTGGAAGTCAGAGTTAACAGATGTTTCTTACATTATGCAAGTCTATAGAGTGCCTATAAAGTAGTTTCAAGTCAGTGGTTCTCTACTGGCTGGTATCTCAATCCGGTAGGGTCTCTAACCAATACCTCTATTCTGGAATACTGTATTATTTAACATATTGGGATCTATTTTTATATTTGACACTAAACACAGAATGTTCAGAACCAGTTAAGAACAATTGCTCTAAATTACAACATACTTGTTGTAATTTCTCTGCTAATCCTGAGTGTGACCCCTGTCTGTGAACCACAACAGTCTGTGAACTGAACCTGAACCTGAACTGAAGATCGCCATCATCAGGCCTGCAACATTATATTTCGTCTCTGCGTCTCCTCAGGACTGGTGAGCGATCTGAGCGATCCTCTTCAGCATCTCCTCTGACTGGAGCTGCTCCAGGGTCAGCAGAGACAGACCCAGCTGGTCCTCCTGTCTGAACGGCTGAGCCATCTCACGCAGGAAGTGCTTGGAGAGCTGGACGCACTCGTCCACGGTGAGGTTCAGACTGCCGTCGCTGATGTGCTCCTGGATCCACCGGGGAAGCTTCCCGCGCTTGTCGGCCCTGGCGTAGCGCTTGTCGGCGAAGATCATGAGTCCATAGTCAGTCTTTCCCCTGATGGCTCTGCCCACGCACTGAGCGGCGTGGCGCATGGCGTCAAAGGTCAGAAAGTCGTTCTCCCGGATCTGGAACTGGTCCCTGAGGTACTCCAGGCGAGCCTTGAGAATGCGGCTCTGCGTGTAAACGTACGGCACTCCGAACATGATCACGGCGCGACCAAAGTGATGCACAAAGTCTATTCCTTCGGACACTTTTCCTCGGGCCACTGACATAAGGATGGCTCCTCTGCCGTTCTCGCACGCCTCGTTGTATAACTCCAGGGCCATGCTGGTCTCCGCAGCGTCTGGAGTCTCGATGAATATCAACTTGTTCCTCTGGACATTCTCCAGGATGCCCTGTTCATACCAGGACGCCACTATGTTCTCCATGTAAACGTAGCTGACGAAAAACGCCACGATGCCGTCGGGGACGACGGTCGACATCTCCAGGAGCAGGTTGCCGTAGTTGCGGATCACAGCAAAGTCTTCTCTGGTCTCAAACTTGGAGCTCAAGGCCACCTGGTCGTTTCCCCTGCCCACGATCAGCGGGCAGAGGCACGTCCGTGCCAGGGTCATGGTGAAAGACACGATGGTGACGGGTCGGAAGTTGAGTATCTTGGGATAAATGTCCAGAGGAGAGAGCGTTCCAGACGTGATGACGACGGACTGGAATCGTTCAAAGACGGGCTTGATGGCGATGGACGGGTCCATGCAGCTGAAGTGCAGCACGGGGTTGGCGATGGTAGGAGTTCTGTCCTCGAAGGGCTCAATGATGATGGTGAACCCTCGGGTGTAGGTGCTGACCAGGGTGGCAAAGTTAGAGATGAGAGTGATGGGAGAGAAATCTGCAATATCGGCAATCTCCAGCGTCCGCAGTAAAGACCGCAGCCGCTCTGCGCAGAACCTGAGAGGTTTGCGGTCGATGCAGACCTTTTCGAAGATGTCCTTGATGAACTGCGGGGTGCTCTCTTGGACCACACGGTTGACCCTCAGGCGGGATTTCAGGTACTCCAAAAAGCGCTTCAGGAAACCCACGAAGTGCTCTGCCGTACGGATACTGCCGGGCACCGCCTCTTGGAGGATTGCGTCCGGCAGCACCGGGTTTGACATATAGACATCCGTTTCCCTGGCGACGTTGGCTTCCTTCAGGCCCTGCACCATTCTCCTGTACTCGTCCTTCAGCTTGGCTGCGTCAGTCTCTTTTATCTTGTGTATGATTTTCTGGAGTGTATCCACATTGGTCTGACAGCGGTCCAGTGTGCGTCTTGTGATGTTCACACTCATGGACTCGATGCACACGTTGTCTATGTTGTGAGCCTCGTCAAACACCACGACCGATTTCTTGGCCAGCTCTTTGGACACCAAGTCTGCGATCTTTGGGTCCAGGAGGTAGTGGTAGCTGTATACCACGATGCTGGCGTGCTGAAGCGCGTGGCGTGCCATGAAGTAAGGACACCAGCCTTTCTTCCGGCCGTAGTCCTTCAGATCGTCGAGGTTATAGATGCCGGCGGGGAGGGGCGCCTGGCGCCCGACCGCCTCGAAGGACTCGTAGAACTGGCACACGGGCTTGCTGGGGTCACTCTGGTGCTGCGCGCGGATGTACGACGCCGTCAGGCTGTGGCACTTCCCGTCCACCTCCTTCCCGTAGCGCAGAGAGCACACGTCGGGGTGAACGCAGAGGTTCTTCCTGGAGGAGAGGGCCACCGCCAGAACATTGCTGTCCTGCCCGGTCGCCGTGGAGCAATAGTCCATCAGCTTCCTCAGCTCCTCCACCACTTTCTCGATCTCGGGAACCGTCCTGGAGCAGTAGACTAGTTTGGTCACCTCCAGGGGATGGGCCTTCTGATACGCGACGATCAGAGACAACAGAGATATGGTCTTCCCCGTCCCCGAAGGCATCTCCAGGACACCGTGTCCCTTGGCGTCCAGAGTCCTCTTCAGCTCCAGCATGTAGGAGTACTGCTCTGGATAGATGTAGTCGTAGGGGAAGTACACCAGGAGGCCCTCGATATTCAGCTTCATCTTGACCTATTCCTGTCCGTGAAGCTTCGAACAAGTTTAAAGGCCTTTTGCCTTTTTAGTATAAAGTTGAGCAAGAAATAGTTCTAGAAATGGTGTGGCTTTCCCGTGAATCTCTGATATCATATAAATGATGTGTCAGCGTTGCCCAAATATGGAGTTCCACATGGATCCAGACTGGCTGTGGCCGAGATCTGGTATGATCTGGATTCTGGGAGAGAGATGCCGAGGAGACAAGGCTAGGCTGGTTTACTTGTCTTCCTTGAGCCGCAGTATTGGCAGAGTCAGGTATGGTGCGTCTGAGTCTGTTGTTGTTGCTGTAATGGTCTCTTCCAGTTAGGACCTGCGGTAGGCATGTATTTATGGTTCTGGGACGTCAAGAGTGATGTCACTCCTGACGTCACTCCTGACGTCCTGGTTGTGATGTCAGAGAGGCGCTCCGTTCCTTCGTAACACTCCCCCTTAGTGAAGCTATTAGCTTCACTATTCCTTCCCTCTGGTCGTTGCGGTTGTAGCCTATCGGCTTCTTGGGACTCGAACTGCCGCGTCGTGTGCCGTGGGTAGATGCAGCTGTATGACTGCGTCTGGGGCTTCTTCACGAGGGGCGCCTGGTCGATGTAGAACCGGGGATGTAGGGCAGGTGACTGGTGGGATCGGGCTGGCCCATGGGGAGAGCGATCCGGTGTCCGAATCAGGCGTGGCTCAAAAGCCTGGGGTCCAGGATGGCTCCTCCTGATCGGCGCCGAACTCGCCACTTCCTCTGGGGCGGCTTGCGTCGCTGGTATTGCAGATTGGGTGCGTCGCTGGTATTGCAGATTGGGTGCAACTCTGCTCTGGGGCCTTGGCACTGCGGCTGTAGTGCAGATGGGGGATCCTCCCTCGAGCTCCCCCCCTCACACCCGTGGCGGCCGTCGCCGCTCCGGGCCTTGGCCTCGTGTGCGGTGAGGCTTCCTTCGGACTCTGCCCTGAGGTTTGTTGGGGTGCTCTCGCAGACTCTGCTCGAGTGTTGACCTGTTCTTCGGGCTTGTCGTCCAGACTGAGTGGTGGCGATGCATCAGTGCTGGAGGTGAGCTGCACAACGATGCTTGGGCTGTTGTAGCGTATTCATCTTGTCGGCGTGCGCTGTCGCTGTTGTTTGTTCCGTTTGTTCCTCTCCCCCCCCTGCGTTATTTCAACGCAGTGGCCTTGGTGCGTCCTTTGCGGGGCGGGGCTGGGGTGTCGGACGGTACTAGGCTGCGGAACGCCGACTTCGCTGCTGACTTGCAGTCAGCGGGACCTGTTGGTCAGGGGTCTTACAGCATCTGGAATGATGAATGGAGCAGACACCATAGGATCTCGAGGACGAGGCGTTTGAACGTGGTGTGGGATCGTGTCCAGCTAGCGGCCGCTGGGAGTGTCCAAACAATGACTGGCTCCTGCTGTTTCATGACTGATCTAAGGCCCTCTCCACCGGGGAGTTCGGCCTTGGCTGCGCCGGGTCTCGTTTGTGGTCCTGGCGGGTTGCCAGGCTGGGACGTACTCGAGTCGATTGGTGCCAACCAGTCATTCCTCTGGTAGACGCTGATCTTCTGATGGCCCGCGGTGATCATTAGCGGTTGCCTGGGCCGTGCCGTCCCAGCGTGATGAACAGCTGCGGCTGTCAGTGAGATTACCAGAATGGCTAAACCTAGCCGGCCTAGCCTAGTCGACTTGGCTTTGTTCGGTTTCGTCTCGTTGATCTGCAGCGGCTTTCCATCGAGCAGGGCGTTATCGCCTCTCCTGGGCGCCGGGTGGGATGTCTTCCCGGTGATGGTCTGCTGCTGTAATGCCTGCGCGTGCTCGTCTCGAGGCGAGTTCACACAAGGGACAAGGTGGGGCGTGGCGACTTGGCCACTCCTTGGGGCTAAAGTGGTGCTCTCCTTGTTCCCTGTCTGCGCGATGCTAGGTTCGTATCTCTTGGTCTCTAGCGGTATGCTCACGCTTGGGGCGGGGACCAAGGCAGTCTTGACTGCCAGCGCTGTAGCAGTTAGAGCTGTACTTGAGACAGAGGTAGTCGCCGTCTCGGTCGTTGGCACTGCGGCAGTTGGCGCCTTGAGGGCGTTCGGATCGTGAAGCTGAACGTCCTCAGTGGTCGCTTGGCTGTCCGCTTGGCGTGGCCCATGGTTGGTGCATGATGGCGGTTGGCTTGTATCTGGAGATAGCCAGAGACCCTGTGGGTCGCCGTCGTCCTTCCTGCTGATGGGCCAGTCGGGTGGACGACAGGTGTCTCGGGTGGGCGAGGGTGTGCCTAGGCTAGCCCTCGCACCGTTCTCTCTTGACCCATCCAGTGCACTGCTGGCCTGTGTCAGTGGGATGGGGGGTGGTTCTGGCCTTCCCTTGAACTCTCCTGATTGGAGGTTCGTTGCCAGCTTTCTCTCTTGAGTGCTGACGCCGCGGTCGACCATGTCGAGGCCGGGGCCGATCTTCCTCCCCCCGTCGACCGTAGTGTCGGGGGCTGGCGCAGGGGTACCGCGTATGCTGCTGTCCCTGCCGTGTGAGGCGGGGTGCTCATGGGCCTCGTTGTCTGGGTGCTGGATTCCAACATCGGTGGGCAGAGTTGGCTCTGCAATGTAGCACCCTGGGTGGGGTGGTGTGTCCCCCGGCTGTGCCGCGTCCTGAGCGCGGAGGGCCAGTTGGCCGGTGGGTGGGCCGTCAGGTGGGCGGACCTGTGGGCAGGCGGGCCTGGGGGCGGGCGGGCCTAGGAGCAGGCCCGCCTTCATGGCCGCAAGGGCCAACATAGCCGCGATGGCCTCCGTAAAGAGCTTGTCGTGGTCTGCCTGGCGCTTGTCCTGGTCTGCCTGGCGCTTGGCACTGCCAGCCAGGGCCGCCATTAGGTCGGCGTGGCGTTCGTCTTGGGCTGCCTGGCGCTTGTCCTGGGCGGCCATTAGATCGGTAGCATCCTTGAGGGTACGTAGGGCAGTTTCGAGTGGGTTCTCATCCTGGGACATGATTGAAGTTTCCCGGTGGGTGGGTTAGGGACTGTATGATAGACGACTGTATGTTCCTCCGTCCTGCCCGGTCGCCGTGGAGCAATAGTCCATCAGCTTCCTCAGCTCCTCCACCACTTTCTCGATCTCGGGAACCGTCCTGGAGCAGTAGACTAGTTTGGTCACCTCCAGGGGATGGGCCTTCTGATACGCGACGATCAGAGACAACAGAGATATGGTCTTCCCCGTCCCCGAAGGCATCTCCAGGACACCGTGTCCCTTGGCGTCCAGAGTCCTCTTCAGCTCCAGCATGTAGGAGTACTGCTCTGGATAGATGTAGTCGTAGGGGAAGTACACCAGGAGGCCCTCGATATTCAGCTTCATCTTGACCTATTCCTGTCCGTGAAGCTTCGAACAAGTTTAAAGGCCTTTTGCCTTTTTAGTATAAAGTTGAGCAAGAAATAGTTCTAGAAATGGTGTGGCTTTCCCGTGAATCTCTGATATCATATAAATGATGTGTCAGCGTTGCCCAAATATGGAGTTCCACATGGATCCAGACTGGCCATAGCCTGGAGTGACGGTGGATCTGAGATTACAAACTCACATGGCTGCCCGCCTGCAGCTTGCACAAGACGTTTCCAGTGTTGTGCAAGATTAGCCGTGGACAGCAAAGCAAGCGATCCCAGCTGCTCTATTATTTGCCTTAGTTATTATATAGGCATTACGGATGGGTTTTGATCAACAATGACATTGTGTGAATATTCTGTGAAAGTAATCATCCCCACAATATTATCACAATATCAATATCGAGGTATCCTGTCGTGCCGTGATATTTGATTTGGTCGCCTAGCCTTAGCAGACAGACATATTGTTTGAAAGTATTTATTATTGATCGTTTTTGAGCGGTGCTCCAACATTTGTATTACAGTCGTATAGAATCTATACGAGTCGCCACACAATACAGGGTCTAACTAGAAATGCACTCTGTCGAGGTGCCAACTTAATGTGTCTTAATTAGTGCTAACTAATGTCTATTACAACTGCTGTTCTAAATCCTTTTGACCCGTTGTTGACCTTATACCAACCTTGAAACGTACCTTAGTTACGTCACCATCATCAGCCAATATGGAACAATATGGGACCACCATTCTTACCCCTACATACACGCACGCACGCACGCACGCACGCACATACATACACACACACACACATACATACCCAGCCGATCACAAATTTGTACCGTAGTTACGTCATCATGAATAGTGACGTAAGAATATACCGACAAACTCTCCTCTCGCAGCTTGTCACAGGTACCATCAGCCCCCCCCCTGTGCCATAACTGTGATGATCTATGTATAAACTCGTAATGGATGTAAATTTAAAAAGGAAATAGAGGTCTCCTCCACCAAGTCAGTCACAGACTCATGCATCTTAAATGTGACACCATGTGAAAAACACACACGGAGGATGTCACAATGCCGCAGCCCAGTGTGTGTGAGTGAAAGGCTTTAAATCATGAATAACCTCCCAACTATTCCAAAGTCTAGCATCCCATGCATTAATTACAAGTCAACACTGGGTTTTATAGAACAAAAAAGAAAAGAAAATGGTTATCAGCGTTGAGATGTTGAAAACAGCAGTTCTAAATTCACTCCCAAATTCACCTCATATTTGAGAGTTAAACTCTTTTATTTAGCCCTACCTTACTGTGCTTAGTCACAAGAAAGTAGTGTGAGATTACAAGCCAATCTATAATGTTTGGAACATTTTATTTATTTATTTTAGATTCATTTCTTTGGGCTTTTATTGATAGTGAAGTATGTGTTGTGGGAGAGAGATGAGGAATAACATGCAGCAATGGCCTTGGAACATTTCTGAAAATATTAACTTTGAGCGTTTTTGAAAAGTTTAAATCCCATCGCATCGAAGGCGCTATGTGATGATATATCGTTATAAAAAAAGAACGCCCGAAGGGCTCTTTGGGCTTGGGGAACCTTGTCGGACACAAACTGTGGCCCGTGTTGTCTGTCTGGTCGTATCCGTGGCCCGTGTTGTCTGTCTGGTCGTATCTGTGCGCCGGCCCAGAGTTTAGTATCGGACGACGACGACTCAAACGACCCACACCTCCGCGTGAGTAATGAAGGTGATCCTGTGCTGTGGAAGTGTGTGGAGGAATTACATTCAACAGAGCCCCCCGCGGGGGTCCATATCTCATTGTTCTCCGACAGGGCAAATTAACTAGGATTTACTAATACACAGGGAATGTCCCCGTCCCCCCCCACCCTTCCACTCAATTCTCTCTCTCTTTCTCTCGCCCATCTCCCTCACGTGATTGCATGCTCTGAGAGGAAGAAAAGGGCTGGAGGGGAGAGGGGGTGGGGCGGGGGGGGGGGGGGGGGGGGTAATCTCTCTCACCACCGACATTAACCCCACCCCCACCTCCTCCTCCCGCCTCTTCCCAATAAGGCTGGACAAAAATCTCTTGTCGAGCGCTCTCCAGTCTTAGTAGTTGACATGTAGTATATAGGCATTAAAAAGACTCTCCAGTCTTAGTAGTTGACATGTAGTAGGCATTAAAAAGACTCTCCAGTCTTAGTAGTTGACATGTAGTAGGCATTAAAAAGACTCTCCAGTCTTAGTAGTTGACATGTAGTAGGCATTAAAAAGACTCTCCAGTCTTAGTAGTTGACATGTAGTAGGCATTAAAAAGACTCTCCAGTCTTAGTAGTTGACATGTAGTAGGCATGTAGTAGGCCCCCCCCCCCCCTCCTGCCCCAGGCCGGCCGGCCGACATGTCGTCGCGTGGCTTTTCACACAAGAGTGATGTTATTTTAATATCACTTTGCATATCATCTGTTTTTCTTTTGCATGTTGAGCGTGGCTAGAGCTTGGAGATGACCCCAGCTGGACCGGGACTTCATTTGAATGTCAAACTGTGGCGTTGGTTCGTTCGCGCCGATAGTTGTGTGTGTGTGTGTGTGTGTGTGTGTGTGTGTGTGTGTGTGTGTGTGTGTGTGTGTCGGGTGAGAGAGAGAGAGAGAGAAGGAGCAGACTGGCAGTTGTTTATGATGAATAGACAAACAATTTAATCCGTCTAATTGATACAAAGCAGCAGGGTTTCCTTGAGGAAACTGAAAATGTCAAACGGAATGAATTAAATGAATCAAGCGAAACACATCTGGGGGGGTGGAGGGAGGGAAGAATGTGTTTGTAAATTCTTCTTCATCATAATTTTCTTTTTTCTCCCCCACCAGAATAGTTAGGCTAAGTATGGCGTAATGAGACACCTGCCCATGCTACTGAAGTGACCTTTTTTTGGTTATTTTCTAACCTAAACCTTATTATTTGTTGCAATATCCATTCACCCTCCATGTTATATTAGTATGGAATAATGGAAATATGTGGCAGTATAGCTATTTGCTATCATGCCAGAAGTGCCTCATGCTTAACGTCCCTGTTTTGTACTTGACAGACGGTGGATTGCTGGATGAATGGCGGTTAAACTTGTTGAGATTTGATCCGTGCCGTGGCATGATTTCACTGTAAACACTAGTATACACTAGACAGCGCCTCTCACAAAGGCTCCTACTCCTACATCCTTAACATCAAATCTGCACTCAATGTACCACAGACGAACCATATAACCCTGCATGCACATACTGTATGCCTCTTTCTCTTCTAAATGAAGCTTTACATTATGCTCATTGACTGAGGTGGAGAGAGAGAGAGAGCATGCATCACATGCCAGCACTGATACACTGACTTGACAGCTCTGGGCAATAACCGAAGATGATAATAGAAGTACTAGATGGAGCGGAATACATTAAGGAACACCACTCAGTGCATCCAGTCAGTGTGCACGTGCACGTGCGTGCAGATGACCCGGGGTGTCGGGAGGATGTCAGTGTGTGTGTGTGTGTGTGTGTGTACTGTGTTTGTGTACAGTACGTGCACACAGAATGCGGGTGACGGGTGAAGGAATGGCAGGGAGCCATTGTGTATCGCTGTCGTCCATAGTGTGTGTGTGTGGGGGGGGGGGGGATGGGGTCGTTCCACTGGTGACTTTAAATAACTGTTCTGTAAACAACGTCCTGTCCATTTCCTCACTTACCCCCCCTACTCATCCGCTGGCTGGCTGACTGACTGACTGACTGGTAGGCAGACTGACTGACTAACTGACTGACTGACTGGTAGGCAGACTGACTGACTGACTGGTAGGCAGGCTAACTGACTGACTGACTGAGTAAGTAACTGAGTGATGCTTTGGCAATACTGTAATTATTACATTAAAATATATTTAAATTGAAATTGAGTGACTGACTGACTGACCTACTGTTTGGCTCTGCTCATTGGTTGGTTGGCCCTCCACACACGAGCAGAAAAGAAACAAGGAATTGTTAGATTTACAGCTGGCATAGATAAGCACTGCTACAGTTGTTAATGAGTGTTCATTAATCAGGCAATGTTTTTGCTGGACATGAATATACACTACTAGCCACGCTCACACACAAACACACATTTGCGTGGCTATTTATAGGTGCTGATTGCATAAGTGTTTTATTTTCCTCTCGCCTCACACCGTGGTGTTCTCATTTTGTCAGGATCACACAGAGAGAGGCTGTGACTGTCCACATTATTTTTACTCCTCCGAATGTGCACGATTGCGCGTGCTCTGCTCTGCACCTCCGCTCGTTCTTGGCAATCGGTCCGTGACGCGACAGGGTCCCGCCGCTTACAAGAATGTCGAAGGCGAAAGTGCTATTTTTGACCATCTGCTCTAAAAGGAGGGCGTGTGAGGTGTGTGTGTGAGAGTGAGTCACAGCCACTGTGGTGGTATAGGTTGCACCGCCATTAGTCTCGTGTAGCCAGACAACTATTCCTCAAACTCAGAATGCTAGATAGTCTGGAGCTAAACCTCTCGAAGGCCGTCATTTCCGTTCACGAAAATATATTTCAATAATATCTTTAAATGTTATTATTATTATATATATATTTTTTTACATTTCTGCTAAGCACTAAGCTCTACATGCTTAGATGATTTTGATTTATATTAGGAATACATTTGCGCGTCTGTAAAGACGAAACGGAAGTCGGGAGAGAGGAGGCATCACATCCGCTTTCTCCCCCCTTATAATCATCAAAAGAGCTTCTGTTCTCCAGACTGTATGACCGGAAGCATTTGAAAACTGTGGGAGGCAACGTTACAGCATGGCCACGCGAGACTACACCGCCATGCACTGGGCGGTGGGAGGGAGAGAGAGGGGGAGGGAGAGAGAGGGGGAGGGAGAGAGGGGGAGGGAGAGAGAAGAGAGAGGGGGAGAGGGGGAGGGAGGGAGGGAGAGAGAAGAGAGAGAGAGGGGGGAGAGAGAGAGAGAGATTTTGATTTTAAAGGTACCTTTATTGAATACTGCCGCACCAAATCACATCATTTCACATGCTTCATTAAAACTTAAGAATAAATATTAAATATTAAAAGGAGAGAATTAGTTCCTCATGCTCCCCCACCATACACAGCACCCCTCCCACAGCCCATGTTGCCCCAAAAGTCTCTAGATTGTCCACTGTCCTGTAGTAGGCATGTTCTACCCTGATGCGGGCTGCCACCAGCCCTTGCATCACTTGCATTATATGAGAGAGAGATTCAGAGATCTCCTCACTGGGGAGACCCCCGTAAGGGGGATGTAAAGTAACTACCGGTACTAGTAAAGTACTGTACTTCAGCACAATTTTGAGGTATTTGTATTTTGTTCTTTACTTGAGTATTTCCAATACATTAACTTCTACTCCACTGCATCTCAGATCCAAATATTGTACTTTTTACTCCACTACATTGTCGTCTGTGAGTTAAAAGAGTTGGAGGCTAGAGACGTCTCAGCAAAAGGCAGTGTTGGGTCTCATGCCATGTCTCCCTTCCCCCTGTGTGTGTGTGTGTGTGTGTGTGTGTGTGTGTGTGTGTGTGGGGGGGGGGGCAGTGTTTTTGGCATTGGACATAGGAACTTTGATATGAATCAAAATTAAATCACAAAGTCACGAGTTGTAAGCTTGTAGATCTGCTATTTCTGCATTAAAAAAAGAAGTTGACTATTATTATTGTGATGATCTCAAATAATTGGGATTAGACAATCATGTAATACTTAGTGACAGAACAGGTATCGCACACTGAAAATAGAAGATCTACGAGCTCACAGCGTTGCATGGTGTGGCACGTTGTGAGCTGTATAGATAGTAAACCTTGGCATAAATCTTGGCATAATAGTATTTTTTAAGTGGTGCAACCACTTCAAGGATCAGCAATGTCTGTCCCTATGTCTGTCTGTCTGTCACACAGAGAGAGGCTGTGACTGTCCACATTATTTTTACTCCTCCAAATGTGCACGATTGCGCGTGCTCTGCACCTCCGCTCGTTCTTGGCACACGGTCCGTGACGCGACATGGTCCCGCCGCGAAAGTGCTATTTTTGACCATCTGCTCTAAAAGGAGGGCGTGTGAGGGGTGTGTGTGTGAGTGAGTGAGTCACAGCCACTGCCACTGAGTCTGTCTGTCTGTCTGTCTGTCTGTCTGTTTAGGGTACCAACAACGGGGTGCTGTTGCACCACTCACTTCAGACAGGTCCGATTTTATTTTTAGAATGACGGCCGACTGTCTGCACTGCGACTCTGCTTCTACGATGTGAGGTCAAGCGGCGTTGCTGTAGCCTGTAGCAGGTTGCGGCGGGTTAGGTACACACACAGCCAGAATGATCCACCACCTTCCATCCCAATTCGGGCAACGTGCCGGGCTAATAAAGATATAGGTGAAACGCCGTCATACATCCCTGATGGTTTACGGCGTCTCTGCCTGGGTCTGTTGGCACGTACAGGCTGATCCTGGGTCTGTTGGCACGTACAGGCTGATCCTGGGTCTGTTGGCACGTACAGGCTGATCCTGGGTCTGTTGGCACGTACAGGCTGATCCTGATGAGCGCCTTGAAGAAGCATATTACTCGGGGCTGCAGAGCATATATATCTTTGTGTCGGTGGCAGGAGGCAGGAGGAAGGAGGGAGGGAGGAGATGATCATGTGAGCTGTAATTATATTTATGTTAGGTCCCATTCAATCTGTCACGGTGCGTTCTGCTTCACCCCGTCATACTGTAAATCATCACCGCCGATTAAAACCATTGTGTGCTCAAAAGTGAACACCCCCCCCCCCCCCCCGGCGCGCGGTCGCTGTTTTTGTTTGTTTTTTACTAACGAGATAGCGGTTAACCGTACCCATATTTCCTGGGTGTTTTTCATAAACCAATATTGATTGCGGTGGAATAAATGGCTGTAGCGTAGCGTCACCGCTGGAACGGTGCTTTGAAGAGCTCTCCTTCAAAAGAGCGGGCAGGCGTCCAGCGGAGGAAGAATGCTTCAGAGAGCCTTAGATTGTTTCACAATTGATCCTCAAACTTTTCTGCCTTGCTTATTTCCTCGGGATCAAAGCCTAGCGATGAAGCGATGATGGAAAGTTTGACTCTTTCTTCTTTTTTACTCTGGGAGATATGGCTCCTGCAGACTAGCTCAGCGTAGAGTGAGAGGGATTCCTTTGATTCCCGTTGGTTAATTTCGATCAGCTGCTTGATGTTAGGAGCCGGGTAGTGTTTTGGCGGCCGATGTTGTATAAGAAAAAGTGTAATTGGCTCCACATGATTTTCATATGCTGCAAGTGACTCTGTGTCTAAATTAAAATAACCCATTCTGGGCGGGAACTCCTTTTGGTGCTTGGTGTTATGCTTTAGATATTGAAAAATAGCAGATCTACAAGCTCCACCGAGTGGCGCGCTATGAGCTTGTAGGTCTGCTATTTTTGAAAAATCGAAGAACATAGCTTTTTCAGAAAACTGTCATTTTAAAACAGACATTTTTAGAATCTGATCTCAGGTCAAAATGGGATAATGATAGGCTGTGTGCTGGCTGCATGGTAGCCGCGTAGCTGTGTGCAATCAACATATTAACTCATAGCAAGCCTAATAATTAGATAAATCCCTCCTTCATTAGTTGGTGGCGTGAATTAGTGTTATTACTCACTCAAATACTAATCTAAAGCAAGTTGATACAAGTGTGTGTGCATATATATTTGAGTAGCACTGCTCGACAGGCCGTACGTGGCATACATCACAGCTGTGGGTGTTGTTGGTGCGATAACGTGAAGTGATATATCTCCACCTGGCTGAGATTATGGAGGAGATTGTTTTCACCTGTCTGTGTGTGCAGTTTGTGTGTGTGGGCGTGCGTGCGTGTGTGTCTTAATCTAGCAAACTACTACACAGATCAGTGTCAGATGTCTTGATGGCGTGATGCCATGAGGCCAAGGATCTCAAGCCCTGAATGTGTTTCAAATTGGCCTCCTGGTGGCGCTGTAACTGCGGCCCACTTAACATGTCATTCCCCCTGGACTTCAATAGTCCACAGCGCCCATTTCCAATATATACAGTAAATAGGCTTCAATAAGAAGGCATAAAGTCAGATCATCTGAGCATTGTCATTGGCTATAAAATATATTATTTACAGAGGCCAGGCCTGCATGTTTCATCCTTCCATTTCTATGCAAATCAGCTGCAGCCAAATGAAGAAATTTCCCTAATGTCCACTGCAGAAAAATCACATTCTGGCTTATATACCTGGAGACATGTACAACATGCCTCCCTTTATATTTCATAGACACCGTCCATTTTCTGTTTATTGTGGATTTTTGAATTCCTGAGGGTTTGCCAGGCACATTATTGAAGTAGTTGTAACTTTTGCTGCTGTTTTGGAGTAGTTTGCACTTTGCATTACAATGCATGCACGCACACACACAAATACGGTTGGACCATTCATCTTAACCTTCAATATTGTATTCAGAAATAATTGTTAAGATGGTTTTCGCTGGTTTGTCTATTAGACTATATTCCATCCATTATCAAGATGTATTCCCTCGCAACCTAAAACGGCCGTGAGTTGTTACGTAAACGGTCAGACACGTCAGGCACAATGTCTGCATTTAAGCCGCCAAACCAATATCAGCGAAGCGCGGTATCCGGGAGGAGAAGAAGTACTCGACACTTGGCTGAACTCCCAATGCTTCCTGTTAATATTTAGGCTTGCCCCTGTCAGTTGAAATCAAAAAGTTTCTCTCACTTTCTCTCTGAAAGCAGGGAGAGAGAGAGAGAGAGAGACACAGAGACAGAGAGAGAGCGACAACTGCTTCACGGGTGAAAGCCCTTGCACCTGAATATTTAATGGTTTGCATTTTAACCAGAGTCATAAAAATCCAGGAGGATGTGGCCGGCCGTGCGAGGCACTGAGCAGTGAGGAGGGTGCAAAGTAGCCTACATTGTTTCTTTATGGCAGAGAGAGAGAGAGAGACAGAGAGAGAGAGACAGACAGAGAGAGAGAGAGAGAGAGGGCTCCGGGCCTAAAAGTCATGCTCATCATGCCTTCCTGGCCACAAACGGTGAATCAAATCATGTGGATTGTGTGTCAGACTAATGTACCCTAACCCATTAAGACCTCAGGCCACTTTTCTGGAGAAAAAAACTAAAACTATGTTGCTATATGTCAGTGGTTCCCCAATCTGAGAAATAGCTGATTGAAGCTCACAACGTGGCGCAAAGTAACGCATAGTGAGCTTGTAGATCTGCTATTTTCACTAGTTTGGGTCCCTGGGAGACATCATATTTCTCTATTGGGTCACGGGATAAAAACCACTGTGAATCTACAGCAACGTCTAAAACGGTTGGTCCCAAATCCTTGATTCTGATTGGCTTGTTTACGTTTAGTACGCGTGCTAAATGAGACTATAATCTAACTCCTTAAATCAGTTTTAATGTGTAGATTAAAATGGAGGCACTCACACTACTATAATGCGCCTCTCAGCCAGATGAAAATGCAAGGTAAAACTGAGACCTCTGGTAGCTTAAATTGCTTTAGTATAGAAGTCTTGTTGGGACACAGCACGGGGGCGAAATTGAAAATCTTTCATTTTGACACATTTTCAATGCACTCACGGAAATTGATTTGATATACATACACTATTACACTTTGGCCAATTGACCAGGACGCAAAGTACTGGAAACATCTATTCCATGCACATCAATTTGAGCTAATGGGGCTTTATTTGGAAATCAGCTGGGATCTTCACTTATTTAATAAGAGACTTGGAATGTTTCTTTTTTTCTTTTCTTTTTTTCAAAATCCAAGTTGGCTCTGCGACAGTTGTTCATTGATGTTTCGGAAGAGGAGAAGAAGAGATCTTGATAATGGATGCTCAAATGATAATTCACAGTGCGGTATTGTTCTTCTGATCCTCAGGATTCATTTCCCCCTACAGCGGTTATTTCCTATCTTTGGATATCAGACTAATGCTTTTGATGTAAATTTCTATATAACTCTATTCCTTTGCTGTCAATGCATGTAATATAGACATTTCATTCAAACCGTATGCGTTTCCATGGCTCTGAGGCTTTGGATTTTGAGGCTTATTTTTCCATCTACACATCGTCTCATGCAGTCTAGCTGAATGTGACTAAAACACTCATTCACTGTGCTCTGCCTCTGCCTGTGTGACATCACTCAGTCCACAGGAGTTATGCAGACTGAAAAAAAACCCACTCGCTCTTAACCCATTTTGACCTGAACTCTATTCTACAGTTTTCTGAAAAACCCATGTTTCTATGTCAGTGGTTGGTGGCGGTGCTCAACCTTTTTCATGTCAAGGACCCCCAGAATTATCTCTATTGGGCCACGAACCCCCATCTCAAAATGTGTTGTTCCAGGGACCCCCCAGAAGCAAAGATTTTTGTTAAAAATGTTCGCTCTGAAATATATATTCAAAGATTTGCACCACATTTTCACTACTTTTCAAAAATAGCAGATCTACAAGCTCATATAGCTTGTAGATCTGCTATTTTTCAATAGCTAAAGTATAACGTAACGCTTAAAACACCAAAAGGGGTTCCCGCCCAAAATGAATTAAACCAGGACAAATTGTGCAGGCCTGTTTAACATAGGCCGGTGGTTGTCAAATCTTTTTTTTCTTTCTTCCAAGAACTTCCCATAACTCTTGAGAGTGTAGAAATGGAATGGTTCCATTTGTGCACACTCTTCAAGAACTCCCACGACTCTGAGGAGTGTACAAATGGGAATGGTTCCATTTGTGTGTGTGTACACTCAGTAGTTAGACCTGTTAGGATGAGGAAAACCTGCGTTGTGTCCCTGGAGTTGCTTGCGTTGCCCATGTGGGTCTGCCCAGAGTTACAGCGGCCCCTCCTCCTCCTACCCCGCCCAGTCTGGCAGTGAGTTTAACACATTTTGGGCGGGAACCCCTTTAGCGTTACCTTATACTTTAGCTATTGAAAAATAGCAGATCTACAAGCTCATTATTTCTATTTTCAAAAATAGCAGACCTACAAGCTCGGTGGCGCGCTACGAGCTTGTAGGTCTGCTATTTTTGAAGAGTCGTAAAAATGTGGTGCAAATCTTTTAATATATAATATTTGCTTCTGGTATATTTTGAGATGGGGGTCTGTGGCCCAATAGAGATAATTATGGGGGTCCTTGACATGAAAAAGGTTGAGCACCACTGACATAGAAACATGGGTTCTTCAGAAAACTATTAGGATTTAGAAGCCTTTTTTTAAATGGCCATCAGTCCAAAATGGGTTAAATGTTTTTTAGGACAAGTCAAACGGGCGAAAGTAGCCCATCTTACATGCTGAAACGCGCTCCTCTGTCCAGCGATACATGTAGGCTGTTTGCACGCGTGTCACTGTGTGTTCGTCGGGGGGGCCTAAACAAAATATTTGCACTGCGGGGCCTATCACCATGATGTTATGCCACTGTGCTCTGATACATTTGCTATAGCATTCTGAGGTAAACTATACTAGCCTATACACACCGGCTAGAAAGCTGAGCAGGAGCTGTCATCATCTGGCTAGCTATATTAACAAAAAAATTTGACCTGAGATCAGATTAAAAAAATGTCTTCTACATCCTGACAGTTTTATGAAAAAGCTATGTTTCTATAGAGCACCGAAGTCCTGACGTAACTCGCTCATCCCGACGATTCCCCTGGTTCGCGGAAGTAATTTCTCTATGGAGAATAACATGGGGTGATCTTAATATCGTCTACTATAAGCGTTGTGGTCCAAAAATAAACAAGCTGTCTCGGCGTTATTGTTAGGGAGGTGTCTCTGTATTGTTTGCAACAGTCAGTCACTCATATATGATACAGTCTGCTTCTAGCGTAAATCTAACTAATTCAGCAGCAGTAGCATTAGCGTTTTCTCTCAGTCAGTTGATTCTTCATATCGATATGAGTGAAGCGGCCGGGGTGACATGTTTATTTTTCAAACACAGTTGTTATATGAGGCGATCTAAAATCGCCTCAATGGGGATTTCAATGCAACTAAACAAATACATGAACCTGGGGACTGACGCCCTCTACTGAAAGTGACGTCAGACTTCGGTGCTCTATGTCAGTCGTTCTTCAAATTCTCAAAAATAGCAGACCTACAAGCTTGTAGATCTGCTATTTTTCAATAGCTAAAGCATAACATAATGCTAACACCAAAAGGGGTTCCCTTCCCGCCCCAAAATGGGTTAAGTACTGTCATCTGCAATGCTAATCCTATGTAATTGATGCGATCAGATTCCTATCAAGATTATTGTATTTGAGAATAAATGCCTCCGTTTGATGAATTCTGGGGGTAAATCTAAATGTACACAATCCTAAATCCCAGTAGCCTATGTATACGTATGTCAGTAACAACAACAACATACTATATAATCTGAAATATATTGCACTTGACTACTGATTCTGATGTGATCCAAAAATTCTAAGGCCCACCGATATATTGTGTATATATATTTGTGTGTGTGTGTATATATATATATATATATATATATATATATATATAAGGAAAATAATACGCCTTTTGTATTCTTTCTGTATATCAGCAAAGTGTAGATTTCTATGTTAGACATTGAGGGAAATTAAGATTATCAGATTGAAAAAATAAAGCGCTTATCAACTAACCGGTTCATTGATCAATAAGGTTATCAGAACTTATCAATAATGACTTAATCGATAATTCCCATCCCTAGTATGTACACTTTTCTTCAAAGAGGTACTCATGTGTCATCTCATTCAATATTGAAATACGTTAAATGGACTCATAAAAGGCAATGACTTAAAGTTAACCTGCATATTATGCTCAAATATTGCTTTGTGGAAAAAAAGGTCAGCCAGCCATGGATCTCCTCCCAGAAAGTCCTTAACGCAGCGATATCTCAAAGGCTGTTTTTTATTATGGTTCCTGGCCAGGTTTTAAGCTCTAGGAAATCAGTGGGGTCAGGCCAGACCATCTAAACTAGATTCCGCCGTGCGATATATCCGTTGAGCTCTGTTGTCCCCCCCCCCCCCCTCCACCCTTTCTTCATCCTCCATATAATATCCTTAATGTGGTGGCTCAGGTGTTTGCTTGTCAGCTTGCAGATAAACCTGTGGTGTTTTGCCCTTAACGGGAAACACAATAAAAGGCTCCCCCCCCCCCCACACACACACACACACAGCTGAAAGGTCCAAAGTGCAGCCGTCCGCTCCCGCACGGCAACAATGAAGTGGTTGTGCAAACGAACCAAGAGGCCGTCAGCGACAGCGACGCTGGTCCAGCCCTGGCTGGCAAACCCACCCCGGCTTTATCAGGAGGCAGAGTACAGCCTACAGCGCACGGCAGGGAGTGTGTAAGGGGGGGAGGGGGGGTGTATGGAGAAGCCTAGTGCGTGCGTTTGGCTTTGCATGGGGATCAGTGATTTGTACTGGTGGTGGTGTACACACACACACACACACACACACACACACACACACACAACATCCCCTTGATTCATTTGGAAGGGGAGGTGATGTGTGGTACTTTGGTGGAGGAGGAGGGCCTCTGTGTGGTTTGTGTCATGCAAGACACACACATACACACACTAACCTCATTGCGTCTTTGGAGCTGCAGCTGTGTTGGACTACCCTAACACCATTGCAGCGACTATTGACAAACATTTCAAACTGTGTGTGCGTGTGCGTGTGTGTGCGCGCCGTGCATGTCTGTGCGTGCGCCGTGCATGTCTGTGCTCGCACACACAAATGTACACAACCTAGCGCATGTAGATCTACATGCTTTGTGAGCGTGTAGATCTTGCTAACAATTTGTGTGGCTTAAAAAGGCCCTCGTCTGGCTGGGCTTATATGTGTATGTGTGTGATGGTGCTAAGGACTTATCAGTGGGTCAATATTTACAGTGCTAGTGTAGCCCGTCACTCTACCGCTGTCCGTCCGCTCGCCTCTCGCTTATTTGCGTAATGACTGAATATGCAGACTCTGGCGAACATGAATGAATGTGCCTTTTGTCTTTCAGCACTGTGATTTGGAGAGAGATGCGCGCCGTGGCAGAGATTTATTTGTGACTTGCTGGCTGTGTTGTGTTGTGTGAGTGTACTGGGAGGAATGCGCTGCTCGCTGCCTGCCTGTATACTCAGGGAGTTTGCTCAGTCGTAAGGTAGTCTGTAGTGCTTTCGCTGCGTTTCCTCCTGGGACACAACACTTGAATAAAAAGAGTCTCGAAGGTGCCCCGTGTTCAGGCTTCAGATGTGACTCCCTGGGTTGGTAAATATTTAGAGAGCAAACACTTGCACACCTGCAGCCGGATTATAGCCCAGGGAAAATGTGTTTTCTTTTTCTTTTTTCTGAGAATGCAAATGGCAGCGTGTTCCATCGCAATACGCCGTGATACTGTGTGTGTGTGTGTGCCACAGTGTGTGTACTGTATGAGTTTAAACTTAAAGTTACCAGTCTCGGTCACAGTAGTAGCACGTCAAATTAATTTGATGAAATAAATTGATTTGATCCCACTGTTTAGATAGGATAAGATTTGTAATCGCTCGCCCACTCCAACTGCTCTCCCTTTAAGTCCTATTGTACTTGATGTGACACATTGTGAGCTTGTAGATCTGCTATTTTCAAAAGACTGTTTTTGAAAACGTAATGGGACATTCTGCATAATGAGTACTTTTTACTATTGGTGCTTTAAGAACTTTAAGATGCCATATACTTTTGTAGTTTTACTCAAGTACATTTTGAATTCCTAACTTTCACCTGCAGTATTGATACTTTTACTTACCAGAGAGAGAGAGAGAGGGAGAGAGAGAGAGAGGCCAGAGAGAGAGAGGCCAGTTTCATCAACAGTAGCCTGGGCACCATTTCATTTCCGTATATGATCCGGGCGGGAGCGGATGATATCATTACGTCATGTTGTAGACAGTATTGTTTTGTAGTCGACAGGCAGGAACAACAAACCCGAACTTCCTTTTCCCTCAAACCGATGTTTCTCAATAAAAGCTGCATGCTACGAGAGCTTTTATTGTTATTCTTCCGGTTTGAGGGAAAAGGAAGTTTGTGTTTGTTGTTCCTGCCTGTCGACTACAAAACAATACTACAACATGACGTAACGATATGATCCGCTCCCGAGCGGATCGTATACCGAAATGAAACAGAGACCAGGCTTTCCTCCGAGGTGGTGGAAAGCCTGGTGGGCGAGGTTACATCAACAGAGACCGTTAGCGGCTACCGTTAGCCACCAACGCCTACCATAATGGTAGTGCTTCTTCAGCCTGTTCCTTGGCTGGCCGGTGCCAAAGGTGGATGTTAAACAACATGTCTGAGAGCGCTGATCTGCCTCATTTACTCTGCCCACCGCTTACATCGTCTCTGTCGGGGCGGAAAGGATCAACCTCATGTCCAGAAACAACGTTACCTTTTCAGGATTTTTATTCAAAAAACGGCACAAAAAGGTAGCTTTGAGCTTGTCGATCTGCTACTTTTTCAGATGCCTTTGCGTGCAACACGGCGCCGGCTGTAGTAATGTTCCGAGTAGTAGGGCGTGGATTTACCAAAGAAAAGAAGGAAGAAGGAGACTGTGGGCTGAGGAGACGGACGGTGCCAAAGGTGGATGTTAAACATGTCAAGTGCTATCTGCCTCATTTACTCTGCCCACTGAATATTCATGGCCCCCTGATGCCGGTGTCAGGCTGCGGTCAGCCATCCACACACACACGCACACAAGCACAAACACACACGCACGCACGCGCACACACACACACACACAGGCACACGCCGGCCGCACAGACGCTCACGGCCCCTCTGTGAGCAGAGAAACTCTCCATCATCATCTGTTTTTCTTTTTTCTTTTTCTATACTTTTTTTGCATAATCAGTGAGTGTTCAATCTGTTGGAATGAAAACCTTCAACATTCAAACTGTGTTAATATGAAAAAAAAGAAAATCACAACAAGTTTATTTATTGATTTACTGCATTTTCATTCTGGCGAGATGAGGACCAAAGTGCTGGAGTCTGTCACATTTGTAAAAGATTAATATTATTTTATTAACTAATTACTAACTACTACTAATACTTCACTTTATTTTTTCATTCCGAAACTTCTTTTGTGCAGTGGTTAAAAAGACAACAGTAATTCACAATGCATAGACATAAAACTATAAAAACTGCTTTTAAAACTTATTTTAAAAAGAATAATGTATTAAAATCCATATCTACAAGCTCTACAAGCTCTACAAGCTCTACAAGCTCTACAAGCTCTACAAGCTCCTAGCGCGTGCCACGCTAGGAGCTTGTAAATCTGCTATTTTAAAAAAGTCGTGAAAATGTGGCGCAAATCTTTGAATATATATTCTTTCAGAGCGAACGTTTTTAACTCGAATCTCTGCTTCTGCAGGGAGGTCCCTGGAGCAACATATTTTCAGATGGGGGTCGGCGGCCCCCATATATAATTTTTGGGGTCCTTGACATGAAAATGTTTGAGAACCACTGATGTAGAAACATTCTGTTCAGAAGATTTGTATACATTTGAAAATGGGACATTCTGTATAATGATTGAACATTTTTTATTGTTATTACAGAACATACACATTGAGCACTGACTGCAGCACTGTAGTGTATATTTCGGCCAATTGAAAATAGCAGATCTGCAAGCCCATGCACGCATTGTGAGCTTGCAGATATAGCTCTGTATAGATCTGCTATTTTATTTTACTGTTGGTACTCTTAAGTACATTTCGATACCAATGCTTTCGTACTTTTATACTCAAGTACATTTTTATTACATGGACTGTTACTTGCAACAGAGTATTTCCCCATGGCATTATTGATATACTTTTACTTAACCCATTCTGGGCGGGAACCCCTTTTTGGTGTTGGCATTATGTTATGCTTTAGCTATTTAAAAATAGCAGATCTACAAGCTCATAGCGAGCTTGTAGGTCTGCTATTTTTTGAAAATCGAAGAACGACTGACATAGAAACATAGCAAGTAAAAGTGTGAGTAGTTTTTCCACCACTGGTAACCATACCACTCCACAAGGGGAGAAAGGAGACGAGGGGGGAGGGGGAGGAGAGGGGGGTGGGGGGTAACCCCATGTTCTGCAGTCATGCCCATTTAGTCCTCCTGACACCTCTGGGACGTGTGAGTCTGACCTCCACTGGGGGATCTCTCTCTCTCCCTCGCTCCTCCAGCCTCATGCATTTCCTCTTCCCTCCAAGGAGACCGCGCCGAATTCCTTGTGCATTACAAGAGCTTTCTTTTTGGGGAGGGGGGTGTGGGGGCCGGGGGGGGGGGGGGGGGGGGGGGGACTGCTGCTGCGGTGTTGCCGCTTGGCCGCGTCTAGACTGGCGTGACTGTTGTTTGGCAGCAGTGCAGTGTGCAGTGTGCAGTGCCTGTGTGTGCTCGTGTGTGTGTGTGTGTGTGTGCGTGTGCATGTGTGTGAGGCCGTCGTTCCCGCGAAACAAAGTTTCCTTGTGGGGAAAGAGCGTGTTTTAGACTGAGGTTCTCAAAGCGGGGGTCCCCCTCAAGGGGTCTTTGAGGGGGCCCTGGGGGGTTCCCCAGCAAGAGTAGTTAATGTAGCCTAGCCTATAGCGGCAGAGTCAGTACAGTACATTGGCAATTTGAAAATGGCATCATCCGTCATATATTTTCTGTTATTTCTTTTTTTTTTAAGGGAAAAAATGTGAAGAATTTGTAATATTTTTGAGAAATGTCAACAACACAAATTGTGCATGCCGGGATATTTGGAATAACTTTTAACCCTGGCACACAATCTTTTCAAATGAGGGATGCGGCCAAACGTATATAAATCTGTTCTATCTGGGGATTCCTTTGACATGAAGATTATAAAGCTGGAGAAACGGCTCCTTCTACAGCGCGGGTGGGTGTGCCTTCCTTCCTTCCAGAGGCCTGCGTGACACTGTCAACATGTCTGCTGTAGATTAATAATTTGCGGGATTTTGCAATGAGATCTGGGAGAAGAGAGAGAGAGAGAGAGAGACTGACTCCCGTCCCAGTCTCACGTTAAGTCTCTGATACTGTACGTGTGCGTTTGGCTGCCGCAGCCAAGGGGGGGGAATTTGATCCTCTGTCATCTATTTGTTGATTATTATTGATTGGTGGGCGAATTGGCCTCATGAATGGAAGCCGCATCCAATAATCCCCCCCCCGTCTGCCAAAGCCATCCCTTTGTGAGCAATGGAGGACAATTACATCAGGATAGCTTCCTGACTGCACGGTGGCGCTCGGGCGGCGGCACGCCGTTAACATTTCCTCTGGGGGGGTGGGGGGGGGTGGGGCAAAAAGGCGATTTTCCAAGCCTGTGTTTTGGTTCTTGATGAGATTGGGGGGGGGGGGGGGGGGGAGTTGACCTACCGAGTGATGATGACAAACATAGCCTGAGGGGTGGTGGGGGGGGGGGGGGGGGGGGGGGGGGGGGGGGCTGAGGGCTGTCCTCCCCTCCCCTCCCCTTTCACTGGGGGTGGTGAAAAAAGAAAGAAAGAAGGAGAAAAAAAGAAAAACCCCTGCTCACTGCACCTGTGGTTTGTATAGAAATGAATCTTTTCCCAGACAAACCCAGGAATTTGTTGGAGCTGGGGAAGGCCTCCCCGCCCCCCCTCCCACCCCTGTGGTGCGCGGATGACACGGTCCGCTGTGCTGCCTGCCTGCCTGCCTGGCCGCCGCTCGGCTTTCTTTCGACGAGGGGCAGCCTGAGTGTAATGATGAAATGGAAAAGTTCCAGTGCAGTGAACACTCGCACGCAGGAGGAGGTAATTGGAGATTGCCACCGAAGAACTCTTGCTGCACGGAATGGCTTTCAATTCCAACTCCGGAGAGAGCAGAAGAAAGAGAGAGAGGAGAGAGAGAGAGAGAGAGAGAGAGAGAGACCACAAAGTTTGATTATGTTTGCCGTCTCCTGTAGTATAGCTACGCCTTCTGTAGTGGAGTGAGAGAGAAAGGAAAAAAAAAACTGGAATTCCTTTCAGGACTGTAAAGCCTGATTTATATTAAAATTGCTGTTCTACAAGCTCACAGCGTGTCGAATGAGCATCGAGCTTGTAGATATGATACGTAGCATGCGGAGGTAGTTCAGTCAGGTATGCTCGAGAGGTTAATTCTCTGCATTTACTATGTGGGTGTATTCAGTCTTCAGTGTTATGCAAGACCCACATGTCATACGCTTACATGAAATACCCCACCCACCAATTGGACGGGGTATTTAAGCTCACCTAAGTCTGCGTTCTTCTTGCGTTCCTTCTGCATATTTGCGCTCCTGGTTGTTATGCACTGTTTGCTCCCACCGCCACCCCAGCACCACCGGCGGGGCTCTGTTAAGGCCTATTCATAGTCTGGATTTTCGGTGATGAGGTGACCACCACTCCGGTGGTGAGCTGACCACCGGAGCTGAAATAACATTGAGCGGTGGTGAGTAAAAACAGAGAAGGGCTGGAGCGGTGGTGGTGGTTTGCTCTTCACCGTGTCTTGTGACGTCATGTTCGGTGGTCACCTCACCACCGAAAATCCAGACTATGTGTATGAGCCTTTATTAGTTCTGTTCCCCATGGGGGGGGGGTATTGTTATTGTATATCTATCTCCCTGCTCTTACTGTTTAAATGTGGTTGTCTATTTGTGCCGAGCAGGGAGAAAAACGTAGCAGAGCCGAACAGCAAGATGAAATATTATATCCACACTTCTCATTCTATAATAAATATTTGTTCAATCTATTTGTGTATCTGACTGAACTGCTATTTACCGTCGTACCACATGAATGAATACCGGTACGTATAAACGAAGCATTGTGCCTTGCATCACTGTGTGCACATCTAATTTGTTTTCCTATTTGAAGAAATAGCTTCGTCATTATTATTTCATCATGCTGTCCGATTCGATTTGAAGTTTGCGCCACTGAAGTGTTTTCCCAAACACGGAAGGAAGAGTGCAGGAGTCAGTCAACACACACTCTTTTCTATTCTTAATTCATGAGATCGTGCTGTGTCTCTGTGTGTGTGACACATATCACAGTGATGCTCCAACCTTTTAATTTCAAGGGACCCCCCCCCCCCCCCCTCCCCCAGTTTTCTACACTGTAGGATCTTCACTATTAATTCAACTCTGAGAGTGTACAAACGGAACCAAATGGACCTGCAAGGGTCCATTTGGTTCTTGTACACTCTCACACTGTTGAGGTTCCATCTGTAGCCCAGCTGGTGGTCCCCGGAACCGGTGACATATCAGATTGTTGGCGAGGGATTCCTTTTCGTATCGTATGCCCACATTTGCGTAACACCGTTGACCCCCACGCGTTTGTGACACACACACACACACACAAACACACACACACACACACACACACACACACACACACACACTCACACACACACACACACACACACACACACACACACACACACACACACACACACACACACACACACACACACACACACACACACACACACACACACACACACACACACACACACACACACTCACACACATTAACTTATTAAATGAAAGGGGAATCTTTGCATTGTATCCACCACCCCAACTCCCATCATGTGTGTTGTGTGACACTGGAGGATGGCGTTGGGTGTTTTCAATGGAAACCACATGAATGATTGATAAAGAGAAGCAAAGCTGCTTTAAGTCCCAGCTCTGGGGACATTAATAATGAAGAGCACTTTCAGTGCTTCACACGGTGGCACGGACTAGAGATTCCACATCGCCTCCTCCTCCAACTGTCATGTCTAGCAAAGGAAAATTGTGATTTTTCTATCGTATAGCGGCAGCCCATCGGACAGATTAGACAAAACAGTGGCGTGACATTTGAAGCCCTCGCGATGCTAGGAGCTGAAGATGTACTTCAAATAATGCCAGGCAGCTGTGCGTGCTTATATATATATATATATATATATATAGCCAGGGACAATTTTCGATGATATTGAGAATTTCCACGATATTGCAATAATATTTCTGCGATATTGAAATGGATGTACACAGTAGGTGATATATAGGAAATGGGAGGGAAGGGAATGCCTTTGTTAAAAAAACCATTCAGGACGGGAACACCTTTTGGTGTTTTTAAAGCATTTTTGGGGTCCTTGACGTGAAAATGTTTGAGCTGACATAGAAGCATGGGTTTTTCAGAAAACTGTCAGGATTTAGAAGGCATTTGTAGAATCGTCCTCAGGTCCAAATGGGTTTATTAATTTTCAGCTTCAACCAGCTGATGTCTGGCTGCTCAGATTGGGTGGAATGGAGCGGGGTGAGGCGTCGTGGTGTGGGGCTGACATAATGTGAATATTGTATGTCACGATATTTCCAAAACTGCAGTACTTTTCAACGGTACTCAGTGGTGGATAGTAACTAAGTATATTTACTCAAGTAATTACTGTACTTACGGTATGTTTACTCTACTGGAGTATTTTCAATCTTCCAACTGTCTTTTACTTCTGCTCAGCAAATATCCGTAGTACTTTTCATACTTTTTAAGTACATTTTGATACCAATACCTTTGTACTTTTACTCAAGTAAATTTTGATTACGGGACGTTTACTTGTAGTGTTGAGTACAAGTTGAGTTGGGTATTTCTATATTGCAGTATTGATACTTTTACTTAAGTAAAAGAAATGTGAGTACTTTTCCCCCACCACTGTCGATATTGAAACAGGAAAAGCCAAAGTGCAACAACAATGCAAATAATCCCAGTGATAGAGCAGGCTGCAGAGTGATTCAATTGGCCAGGCATGATGGCTTATCTTTATGGAAGTGATATGATGTAAGCATATGACAGTATACAGTAGGCTGGTCCCCATCCCATGACGTGATCTGAAATCGGGGCCGATCACGTCATTTTCAAATGATTGGGATCGGATCGGGAGCAAAAAAAACAAAACGTGATTGGGACTTCCCCTCTAGACCCTATAGTATCAATATTATATCCAATCACTGGATATTGTCTGTGATTTTGGATATTGCACTATATGGCGATATATATTTACAGATATACTGGATAGAATGTGTACCGTATTCGTATACCATGATATTTTGCCGGGACTACATTGTAATGTCAAATTCAGGGCTATTGCCTACCGGCTACTAGCATGATATGGTGTCTTCACTGTAGTAGGCTGCATTTAATCCATCCCAGCTTAACCTCTCTCTTTCCCCCTGCGGACGGGTGCAGTACTTAGTTTAGACATTGGTTAGACCAGTCATTAGTCCTACAACTACAGTACAACCTATCTCAAACCCTCACCCTAACCCTAACCTCCCACGGGGCAGCACACCTAAACCTAACCAGGGGCTGGCCAGGGGGAGGCAGTATATGGAACACTGCATGTTTTTTGTGATGGTACCTATACCCTAGGGGAGAACATGCAAACTCCACACAGAAAGGCCCTTTCGGCCAACCCCACCTTGCTATGCTCATAAGAATTCTGTTTCTACTGGGTAACCCTTTTGAGTCATACTGCCAGAGGTGCCAAAACACATAAAGGATGGTGGGTGGGGGGGGTAGGGTGGGTATAGGACAGAGTGGAAGGAGGCTTGGTGAAGCTGTTGCCTGCCGGGTGGGTACGGCTAGATCCTGTCGCTACAGTGGCTGGCTGTGTCATCCTGTCATTGTTTGGGCCTAACCCATTAAAATTGCCAAAGCAGCTGCGTCATTGTTTTTTTTGTTTTTTTTAGCTAGATTTTGACCACTTAAACCATTACTTTATGCTTTGGTTATTCAAAAATAGCAGATTCATTCACAACTTCATATAGCGTGGCACGAGAGTTTCCTTTTTTTTTTAAAGGAAACATTTTTAACTGAAATCTTTGCTTCTGGGGGGGAGGGGGGTGGGTCCCTGGAATTGAATATTTTGAGATTGGGTTCAGATTGGGGCCAAATACATTGTGTGTGTAATTCACAGGAAACCTTTTGAGCAGACATGGCAACATAGGTTTTTCAGAAAACTGTTCGGAAGACATTGTTGTAGAATCGTGTCTCCATGCAGGTCTTAATGGGCTGAAATCCCAGACACCCATTGTTCTAAAGCACACACACACACACGCACACACACACACACACACACACACACACACACACACACACACACACACACACGTCACACACACACATCCCGAGCATTTGGATTTGGTTCTGTCCGATCTCTCTGCACTTTGTCAAGTTTGCCCAGGTGACGGTCCTCAATAAAACGTTTCCATCAATTCTCCCACCTTCTTCCACACTTTGGCTGCATGCATGTCTCTGACCCCTCCCTTTCTCCCCATTGTGATTTGGGAATTTACGATGACAAGGAATATAACCCCCCGAATGTGCCGCGCAATTGGGGTTGTCGAGGCTTTCGTCTCCCTAGACTCAGAAGTGAAGGTTTGCTTGTGGACAGAGATGGCCTTGTCTTGTGGGGCAGGCTGTGGCTCAAGAGGTAGAGCAGGTCGTCCAATGATCCATGGGTCGGCGGTTCGAATCCCGGCTCCTCCTGTGTCGAAGTGTCCTTGGGCAAGACACTGAACCCCAAATTGCTCCCGATGTGCTGGTTGGTACGTTGCATGGCTTCCGCCGCAATCGGTGTATGAATGTGTGTGTGAATGGGTGAATGAATGTAATGCACAATCTATGTAAAGCGCCTTGGATAAAAGCGCTATATAAATGCACCATTTACCATTTACCTTGTGTAGGCCTTGTGTAGGCCGTGTGTAGGTCACAGACAGTCAGTTTCCCCAAACGTTTTCAGCTCGAGGCCGAAAAGATAAAGTGGATGTTGTTGTTGTGTTGTTCCTCGGGACCCAGACGTACACAAATGCATGATGAATGAGCCACTTTAAGGCATATTTAACAGTGAAAATCAGATCAGGAGCTGCAGCCAGGGGTCATCGCCTTGCTGGCTTGTGGTCGGACATTTTTGTCCAAATTCAATTTTTGCCACGGACGTACAACAACATGAGTACACAAACACATTAAGAGCCAGTCCTAAATGACCATTACAGGCCTGTAACCGTTGAGAGTGTATACAAATGGAACCAAATGCTTCCATTCGTACATTCTCAGAGTTAATGGCGGTCCTTGAAAATAATGTTTTTTTAAGGGAAACCTTTGCGGGCTGCTCCCACACTCGCCACCCTCCGTATTTTGTGTGTGTCTGTGTGTGTGTGCGTGTGCGTGTGCGCGTGCGCGTGTGCATGTGCGCCCCGCTCTGGTTATCTGCGATAGCGGAAGACATGCCTCACACGGTGGATCAAAGCTCCTCTGCCTTGTCTAAACGGAGACAACATGTTGACATGGACACAGTCAACAGTCGCACTGAGTCGTTTGCTTTGCGGAGGAGCAGGCTGAAGTGTCGGAGTGGCTCTATATACCCTCCTCCTCCGGCGGCTCGTGGGAAAAAAGCACTTTCGCTGAAAAGAGGGAGAGAGAGAGAAGCCCCTGACATTTTTGTTTTCCCAAGCATTGTTTGTCTTGTTTCATGTTGAGGGACGATGAGAACCTTGTACTGAAGGGAGAGAGAGAGAGAGGGAGGGAGGGGTTACATGGTTGAGCCATAGCTGCTCAATTGGTTCACTGTGGAAGGAGGCAGGCATCGGACTTGATATAAGCCAAGTGGTTCCCAACCTTTATTTCTTTTCTTTTTAAGAGTTGCTTTTGGCTTTTATTGATAGTTCTAAGTGAAGATGGACAGGAAAGAGGGAGGGGAGACATGCCAGCGAAGGCCGTCATGAACGGGACTCGAACACGCAACGCGCTTTTTAAATCTCTGGGACCCCTAAATTAAAATGCTCAGTGTTCATTCTACTGTTGAGAGGGACAGGCCTACAAATGTCAAACCTACGCGTCCCATTTGGTACCATTTGTACCCTGTCAGAGTTAGAGACATGCATGCTTTCTGTCATGCATGCTTCTCTCATCATTATTATTATTGTATCACAAGCTTCTCACCAACGCCACTCCGTTTCTTTCCCGTCTGCAGTGTGAGTCTCACTCAGAGACAACAAACAGCACGTTCCTCTGTTTGGCAACACTACTGTAACCTTTGGTTCAAAGGTGGAGCAGCATGTCTGTGTGTGTGTGTGTGTGTGTGTGTGTGTGTCCGCGTGCGTGCATGCTATTTCCCCAGTAAAGACAACCACTCCCATATACATAAGCTCCCTGTCCCTGGCGTGTGTCCCTTGCACCGTAGTCATTATTACGCTCTCACACTGAGCACAGTAATTGGTTAGGATCGTAATAAGTCATTATAGTACAGCGGATAACAGGAGTGGCTCTGTTTCAATAAGTCATTATAGTACAGCGGATAACAGGAGTGGCTCTGTTTCAATAAGTCATTATAGTACAGCGGATAACAGGAGTGGCTCTGTTTCTTAAGTCATTATAGTACAGCGGATAACAGGAGTGGCTCTGTTTCTTAAGTCATTATAGTACAGCGGATAACAGGAGTGGCTCTGTTTCAATAAGTCATTATAGTACAGCGGATAACAGGAGTGGCTCTGTTTCAATAAGTCATTATAGTACAGCGGATAACAGGAGTGGCTCTGTTTCTTAAGTCGAAGAGTGGCCTTCGAAGATGATTTGTACCAAATTTCACGCTTGTATCACTATGTGAACGATTCTGAGACCCACAATGTGGCTGTTAACCGCCGCACTAGTGACACTGAGACTCAGAAAGTAGCACTGATGTGGTTTTCTGTGCAAAATCAAAACAAGTAATACAAACAAATAATTCCACCATTAGTGTGTGTGTGTGTGTGTGTGTGTGCGTGCGTGTGTGTGCGTGCGTGCGTGCGTGCGTGCGTGCGTGTGTGTGTGTGTGCGTGTGTGTGTGTGTGATTGGTCGGGAGGGGTCACGCATCCCCATTATTCAAGCTATATACTGCCAAATAACAATTTGAATGTAATCATCTACAATTAATTGAATCCTTAATTTGTCCTTGATTAAAGTAGAGCGGGGTGCGAGCATATGGCTCTAATGGTTCACTACGCCGCTAGATGCTGCTTCGCTGTGAACATTACTCTGTTACAAGTAAAAGTCTAGAATACAAAATGCACTTGAGTAAAAGTACAAAAGTGTTGGCATCGTGTTCTTAAAGTACCAAAAGTAGAAAGTATACTCGTGCAATTATATCCATTTCAAGTTCTCAAATGTATAACAATCTTTTGTAAATAGCAGAACTACAAGCCCACAATGCATCGCATTGCAGCCTTTGTGAGCTTGTAGATTGTCTATTTTCAAATGGCCAAAATGTATGTAGGGTATGTAGTGTTTAATGTAGCCTATATTTTGTAATAATAATGAAAATCTATAAAGTAACTAGTAGTAACTAATATCGTTTTTTCTTCACATGAATGTAGTGCAGAGAGTTCTTCACCTGTCTGTCTGTCTGCGGTAGAGCCTGACTGTCTGTCTGCGGTAGAGCCTGTCTGTCTGCGGTAGAGCCTGACCAAGCAGAGAGTTCTTCACCTGACTGTCTGTCTGCGGTAGAGCCTGACTGTCTGTCTGCGGTAGAGCTGTCTGTCTGTCTGCGGTAGAGCCTGTCTGTCTGCGGTAGAGCCTGTCTGTCTGTCTGCGGTAGAGCCTGACCAAGCAGAGCCTCCGTCTCATCCTCGGCTTGTCATGGTGACTATTAAGACTAATGGCGGCAGCCTGTGATAAGCACAGTTAGCCCAATTTATGACCCGAGCGGTCGCGGCGACGGCATTATTTCCACTTTGTGTGTTCTTCTGCCCATGCGTTTAATTTTCATCCCGTCAGGAGTGTGACGTGAGAGAGAGAGAGAGAGAGAGAAAACAAGGGTGGGGGAGAGAGCGAGAGAGGGGGGAGAGGGAAAGGGAGGGGGGGAAAATAAGGGTGGGGGGGAGAGAGAGAGAGAGGGGGGGGGGGGGGGGGGGGGGGGGGGGGGGGGGGGGGAGGGTGGGGACATGGTAGGAAAGGAAGGGACGATTATTAATGAATATGGCACTTTTATTAACCACTTGAAACCCCCGCATCCCTATTCTGGGCAGCTTGTAGATCTGCTATAGAGCTAGATTTGTATCAACTACTGTATATGGAAGGTTTGAGTGGTGCTGAATTCTCAGCAGTAAATTAAAATATCTGCCATACGTTAAAAATAAATATATATATATATTATATTTGCACACTGTATATATACACTGTGTATATGTATATATACACACTGTATATATACACTGTACATATATAAAATGTATAAGAAAATTGGAGTCGTGACCCATACAAATTGGTCTGTGAGCCACGAATGGTGTAGAAGCATGGACCGTTTGGGACCATGTGTACGCGTGCAGCGGAATGAATGAATGTCTTCCTGACGTGACATGAATGAATGAATGTCTTCCTGGACGTGACATGAATCCTATTGGACTGAATTGAAGCTATGATCACATTGCTGTATGGCCAATCGGCACGATGATGATGCTTTGTTTGCTGCTGTCGTCGGTGTCTCCCCCCCCCCCCCCCCCCCCCCCGAGTACCCCCCACCCCCACCCCTCAGGGTGGGGGTGGGGTGGGGGGAGATGTCATTTCAAATAAACCCTCTGTTCGTTGTGTATGGATTCAGTCCCTCATTGTCAGTTGTTTGTCGTCATCTTGCTGTCGTTTTCTCTCCATCTCCCCCTCCGAGTTCCCCTGTGTTCCTCATGCTCATGCCTGCTGTATAGGCCGTCTGATTCCAAATCAATATCACCATTATTATTAGCATTTTATTTTGCCTTGATTATCATGATTAGTGAACGATTATCATTTTTCAAAAATGTAAAAATAGCAAATCTACAAGCTGGCGACGTGTTGTGTGCTATATTATGTTTGCAGCCGTCACACCGCCGTCATTTGTACATTGAGGTGTAACACTAATCGCTTTAGTCGATCATAAAGAAACGATATGAATTTCTCATGTCGATGTGTTTATAACAGAGGATTAGGAAAATAATATATCGGTTAAATAAGTGAGGGGCGTTCTTATCCATCATATTCTGGACAATCTCATTGCGTTCTCACTTTTTTTCATCGATGTTTGTGTTTACACAAACCCCCAAAGCTGGACATAGGGGGGGGGGCTAAATAATAATTTTAACCTCACTCGGTGGCGCGCTATGAGCTTGTAGGTCTGCTATTTTAGAAAAATCGTGAAAATATTTATTTCAGAAAACTGGAGGATTTCGAAGATTTTTCTTTAAATGTTGCCTAAATGGGTTAAATAAAATATATACATATATATTAAAAAACCTCATTTATTGGATCAACCCACGTGAGCAAGAATAAGTCTGTTATCGGCTCTAAAAGTCGATCACGTCAATACATCCTCAGTTAATTGCCCAGCAGCCCTAATGTGTGTGCAACCTGCCCCCCCCCCCCCCCCCCCCCCCCCACTGCCACATGGCCGGTATTAGCCGATTTCCTGGAGCTCACCGGAGGGTGCCACATAGGAGTACTTGTGTGCCTCTCCTCTACCCACCCACCACCCCACCCACCCCTCCTGTCTTTCTTTTTAGAGTGGCCCGCTTAATGCATTGTAATGGTTGACCATTATTTACGCAGGGGATAAACAAAGAGAAGCGAGGAATTGATGGAGTAATCCACTCAGAGTCATTAGGCGGCGAGATGGAGGGGAGCTGGTGGGAGAGCAGCTAGCCTCCTCCTCCTCGTCTCTCCTTGTGCCTCTCGAGTGGAGTAGCTAATGGAAGTGGGAGTCATTAACCCATTTAGACCCCAGGACCATTCTACAAATGCCTTCTAAATCCTGACGGTTTTCTGAAAAACCTAGTCGTTCTCCAACATTTTCATGTCAAGGACCCCCAGAAACATATGTGTAATTGGCCCGCACATCTCCTTCACTCCATTATTGATGTTGCTTTTCCCTCTCCTCTCTTCTCTTCTCTTCTCTTCTCTTCTCTTCTCTTCTCTTCTCTTCTCTTCTCTTCTCTTCTCTTCTCTTCTCTTCTCTTCTCTTCTCTTCTCTTCTCTTCTCTTCTCTTCTCTTCTCTTCTCTTCTCCTCTCCTTTTCTCACCCCTGAGGGTCCTCGGCAAACCAGGCGTGATTCCTGGTTGGGTGGGGGGGTGACGGCACCAACGTTAGCTATAGCACCCACCCCAGCTACTACTAGACACACACACACACACACTGTGAGCTGTGTATAAATATTTGAGGTTGCACTTAAATGCATTGTTGTGTAATGAGAGACACTCGTGTAGTTGTAGTAGCTGCGACGTTGTTGGTTTTTCTTCCCCTCTTGAATCGACATCGGAGATCCTCCCCGGAGCATTAATCACTAATGAATGAATGTATATCTCTGCGTGAAACACTGGATCACCATGCAGTCACGGGGCGTACAGTATACGTAGTGTAAAAGGAACCGACCGGGGAGAGAAGCTCTGGCTAGCTCTGGCTGCCAGGGCCATCGTGGTTGTTGAATATTATGCGCCGCCGTCGCGCGTCATCGGTGTCGCTGCGTGTCGATAAAACGGCACACCTACAGACCTTGTAGGTCTGCTGTTAAGACGCGCGTGGCCCGATGCGCGACACCGTGTGAATCAGGCTCAGAGGAGGAGAGGAGATGTAGGCACGTGGCTCTGACCACGATGCACTGCTTATATTATTATTGGCTCTGGAAATACTCACAATACCGTCCTCCTCCTCCTCCGGAAACCAGGAGATTGTGTTTTCCCCTTCCATCTTTCTTGTGTTGTTTGTGTCTTTCTTCTCCTTTGTAATGTTCTCTCTCTCTCTCTCTTCCCTCGGTTGTTTTTTTCTTCTGTTTTCTTATTACGAGAGGAGAATGAAAGGGAGATGGAGGAAGAAAGGGGTTGAACAATGCAGATGCAGGTCCTCAGCTCTTCCCCCGGTCCCTGTGACAGATCAAGCCTCATTACACCCACCTCTCCATTGCAATTGGCTCTGGATGCCCCCCTGTTTCTCTCTCTCTCTCTCTCCTCTCCTCTCCATCACAGTCATTACGTTATGGAGTCTTTGGTCCATAGTAGAGACACTCCTGGGCTCTCTCTCTCTCTCTCTCTCTCTCTCTCTCTCTCTCTCTCTCTCTCTCTCTCTCTCTCTCTCTCTCTCTCTCTCTCTCTCTCTCTCTCTCTCTCTCGGGGCCATACAGTGAAATGTCTCATCATGGCCAGGTGGTCAGCAGAGGATGTTCTGGCCACGGAGGAGGCGTTGCAGATGAAACGGGACAGACATTATTTAGAGGAGGGTGTAAACTAAAGGCCTTATTCAATCATACTCCAGTTTTAGGTGATAAGGTGATCACCGATAGGGTGGTTAGTAAAAAAACAGAGCGATGTGTCTGGGTGAGCGGTGAGTCGCTTACCAGTTACCACCACGACGCGACGTCATGTTGTAATTAGAGTATGAATCTATGAATAGGCCTTAATAGTTCATTGAACACATTTACGTAATTGATGAAACAACTGATAATCACTATATATATATCATACATCATACCATACCATTACCATATTATATTATAACAAGTAATCGAACAAATGGACAGCCCTAGTCTGGACAAAACGTGTGTCTTTGGTTTATGTCTCTGTCTCTCCATGTCCCTCGATGGCAGCAGCAGCTATAGCTAGAAAATAAAGAGACAAACACACACATTGCTGTTGCTGTTGAAAGGAAATAAACACATGCTGTATAATATGTGGACATAAATATAGATTTTCACCCCGGCCTTTGGCACAACGATGAATGCCAGCCAGGCGATAATTAGTTTTTATCACATAACAGCCTTTTTTTATTCACAAAGGCAATGCCAAAATAGCCGTTGCTCAACATTAATATGGTTAACGAACAGAACACATAGAATAGAACTTTACTCTCAACGGGGCGTGAAATGGTGGTCCTGCCGGAATTCCACAACTGTGCAGGGAGGGATTTTGCTGAAAACATGGCCAGCCTGGCTGGCCACCGCGCAAGCCACTCTGTGAACCGTCAAAGGTGGCCATTTTCCGCTCCCTGTTTTGGTTCCTTTTCTGTGTGGGATAAACTCCACAAGTCTCCTCTCAGCCGTGAATTATTTGACCACGTCGTCTGCAGCGACTGCATTTGGCGGCTGATTGTCGTCCATGTTGAGTTCTGCTCAAAAGCAGTTATTGGCCAGTGAGGTCACTCTCATCGACACAGTTGATTGATCAGTTGCCATATCAGCCCAAGGGCTTTATACACCAGCTGACCAATCACCACACGCTTATCACCCTCTCTGAGACATACATACAGTACATGCAGACAGACAGACAGATCAGTATATCATGTATCTAGGTTTGAAACTGAATTTACTGAAAAGTAAATGGGGTGCATGTGTTTGGTCTGACGTACTAACAGTCCTAGGACACTCACTCAAAACCCAAACCTAACCTCACAGGAAGCCACACGTTATAGTTAAATCTGCCACTCATGTCTGGAGCCACGGGTTAGTTTGAACCTGGCCACGGGTTAGTTATAACCGACCGTGCATGTCGGGAGCGATGGTGTTGTCGGACTAATGCCTGTCGGACTGTTAGTATGTCTAACAAACGTATGCACTCCAAGTAAATGTCCCGGTACTTAATGTACTTTACACCACTGCAAAAATGTCCCATGGGTGAGTGTTTAAGCTGTGTTGTATATTGTGGTGTGAAGTAGCTTAGCTGCCCTGCCATCTTAGCCGTTTAGCGTTGTGTTGTACATATTGTGGTGTTAAGTAGCTTAGCTGACCTGCCATCTTAGCCGTTAAGCATTGTGTTGTACATGTACATATTGTGGTGTGTGAAGTAGCTTAGCTGTCCTGCCATCTTAGCCGTTTAGCGTTGTGTTGTAGTCGATATTGTGGTGTGAAGTAGCTTAGCTGCCCTGGCATCTTAGCCGTTTAGCATTGTGTTGTAGATATTGTGGTGTGTGAAGTAGCTTAGCTGCCCTGCCATCTTAGCCGTTTAGCATTGTGTTGTAGATATTGTGGTGTGTGAAGTAGCTTAGCTGACCTGCCATCTTAGCTGTTTAGCATTGTGTTGTAGATATTGTGGTGTGAAGTAGCTTAGCTGACCTGCCATCTTAGCCGTTAAGCGTTGTGTTGTAGATATTGTGGTGTGTGAAGTAGCTTAGCTGCCCTGCCATCTTAGCCGTTTAGTGTTGTGTTGTAGATATTGTGGTGTGTGAAGTAGCTTAGCTGCCCTGCCATCTTAGCCGTTTAGTGTTGTGTTGTAGATATTGTGGTGTGTGAAGTAGCTTAGCTGACCTGCCATCTTAGCCGTTAAGCGTTGTGTTGTAGATATTGTGGTGTGTGAAGTAGCTTAGCTGCAGTAGCTGCCATCTTAGCCGTTTAGCGTTCTAAGTGCTTGATGCCACACTGGGGAGGTGTGCACAGTGTGATCAAAATTATCTGTATTCATAGAAAGAAAACACATAATTGGTAGCCGCTCTGATGGCCATGGGCATGCGCATGCGCAGTGCACACAACACTCGCACACAACACTCGTGTTGCATGCAACAATGTGTCCATGGTTTTGTGTGCGTGTGTGTGTATGCGTGTGTGCGTGCCACACAATCACACAGTGATTACAGGAGTGATGGCTGCACTGCATCTGTGGCAATCAGTAGAGTGAGAAATGGAGAGCCAACGGAGCTGATGTGTCTCATAATCTCTAATGTGCCACAGAATGTGATTCCCTGGATAGCGTCAGTCAGTGGCTGTTCACGTTGGGGGAGAATCTAACCATACAGGAATAATCGGGGCCTCGTGGGATAGCTAGTGGTTCGGGGCGCCCTCACACCTGTACGTCACACCATCCGACCCATATATGGAGATCTCTGTATCTGTCAGTTCTTTAACTGTCCTTTTTCTGTCATCAGTTTATATGCCCAGATATGTGCATGCCCCCGTAATATACTTGGTTACTGCATCCCAGCCAACATGTGAGTCATCCTATTCAAAAGGAGGCATTTAGACACTCGTCTGGCTGCCAGCTTTGGGTGTTCACCGTTGTGATGCAAGCTGATTAAACTAAAAAGGTACCAACCCAGGAGGCAGAGGTCAATGCTCTGCCATTATTTCGTTTTTATGCTTCTGCAAATGACGAACCTGCTGCTGCTGCTGCCGCCGCTCCTCCTCTCCAAACATTACCAGCAGCTTGTCTTTCAAACGTTTGTGAAAAGGTGTTCATCATCATCGCGCTTTTCACTTCAAGTGCGGCCGTCTTTGGAGGATGACGACGAGTCTTTTGAAGAGCAGAAACGCGTGTCGCACATTGATCTTGCGTGTCTTGGCTGTATTAACAACAGGGTGGCGGCGTGTAAAGGAACCGTGGCGGCGGGTTTGCGGTGCCAAGGTAACTAGCGGTGCTGGTGGCGGTCACTGCCGGGTCAGTCAGTGTTTCAGAGCTGTTATTTACTGAGAGTCGTAATTAAAATCTGTCCTTCCGCCCCCCCCCTCCTCCACATCCCCCCACCGTTTCTGAGCCGCAGCTTTTGAAGAAAACTTTCTCATAGCTCTTTTATAAGTGAGTTTGATGTATGCTGAAATTTCACGAGGTAATTTAAATTGCTTGCCAATGTGTGCTGCTGGTGCCTGACACTTTCAAGTGATATAGCAAAGCAAGCAAAAAAAACCAAAATAACAGTCTCAAATTCAGTCAGCAAATAGTATCTTAAATAGCTGTCATCGGCCAGAACGTTGTAGCCTAGTTCCCATTTCTCCAATCATCGTTGGATCACATTACTTAGTTTGTTTTTCTCTCCCCCCCCCCCCATTTACATCACTTTAATGATTGCAGCCTTGATTTAGGCAAAAAAAACGAAAATAAGAAACAAACACACACACACACACACACATACACTATATTCCCTGTGGGATCCTCATTTTGCAACATCTCTACCTCCATACTCCTCGCCCGCTTTTTTTTTTTTTTAATAAGAAAATTGGCTCTAATGTTCACATGAATGTCCATACAAAACACACGGTATTACTGTTTAAATTGGCTCTAATGTTCACATGAATGTCCATACAAAACACACGGTATTACTGTTTAAATTGGCTCTAATGTTCACATGAATGTCCATACAAAACACACAGTATTACTGTTTAAATTGGCTCTAATGTTCACATGAATGTCCATACAAAACACACAGTATTACTGTTTAAATTGGCTCTAATGTTCACATGAATGTCCATACAAAACACACGGTATTACTGTTTTTGAGTTAAAATGCTAATGTGCTCCTCCGGTGGGAACAACAGCCAAGGGGGAGTTGTCTGGGTGGGCAGGCTGCCTAGTAGTAGTGCCTCTCTCTCAGGAGTGGAGCCAGGTGAGGTGAGCCTTCTCCCCAGGTGTCCCTGATGCCATTGTCTATAGCGGCTAGGGGGGGGAAGGGGTTGGTGGTGCCACCCACAAGCTCTGTGGGTGGCACCCACCCCCAGGCGCTGTGGGTGGCACCCACCCCCTAGCCGTACCCAACCCCCCTTCCCGTGCCCTTCCCACCCCAGTGCCCTGCTCAACCTGTGGGGCGGGACCCACAGGGGCGGTCCCGGTCCCCACACGATTTGGATTCTTAATAGGTGGAAAAAGAAGGAAAGAAAGAACGGAAATAAAGACCATTACTGCATCTAAAGTAATCGTCAAACTATAGTACAGAAATTGGTCAAAAATTGGCCAAATTGTCAAATAATATAAAGAAATAGTCACAGATTTTGAAAACAGCCTATCTACAGGCTCAGGCGTGATGCGTTGGGAGGCGAACGGCTGTTTTCAGGACCCCACTCCCCAGTTCAAATGTGACTATTTGGGGGGGTCGGGGGGGGGGCACTCACGACCTGAAAAGGTTGAGAACCACAGTAGACAGAGTTCTGAAAGTGGGACAATTAGGAACAGTTTGATTCCACTATTATTTCACCAGCTAGATCCCAACTGAGATAATGTATTATAGAAGAATGACTAGGTTTCACTCTCTCCACTGTTATCTCTCCACCTACAGTACCTACAGTTATAGAAAGCTGTTCTCAATCCAACAACAAAAAAACATTTATTTTATTTCACCGGCTCGAGGTTCATCGAAATGACTTTTCAGATCACTGTTATCTCCCCAGCTAGTCCTAGACTAGGTCGTGTTTAGAGTAGTCTTATGTAGTGGTGGGTGCAAATGCAGGCTATGCTGCTGTTTCACACCTGGCAACAATCTGTACAATGAATTTGAAACTATACAAAGTAAACTATAGGATGCCAGGCATCTTTTTACATACAGTAACATGCCATCAAAATGAACATCGTTAAGCCTGATTTATACTCAGTTGCACGCTGGTGTTGTGTGCAATAAATAGAAGATCTACAAGCTCACTTTGAGTTGCTTTTAATTTATCAGTCCTTTTTTCTTCTACTGCACTATACATCTCAATTATTTGAAAGCTTTAGCTTCAAGTTACTTTGGCTATTTTAGATTATTCAACCAATTAATCCCTATTTTATACTTTGTATAATCAATAAAATGTGTGTGAAGTGAGGGGCGCTCTTATGATCATACATCATCTCATTCCGGCCCATCACAATTTGCGTCCTCACTTTTGTCTTCAATATTTCTGTTTACGTAATGCTTGTGTTTACACAAACACTCAAAACTAGTCATGGGTGGTAATAATAATAAAATAATAAAACTTTATTTGTATAGCACCTTTCACGACATGAAATGCAGCTCAAAGTGCTTTACAGAGCAATGGAGAAAGAAAGAAAAGAAAGCAAGGCATAAAACATTAAAATAATAGCAGTAATGCAATACAGTGAGGGCATGAATAACAAGGAATTTAAAATATCAACTAAAAGGAAGAGTGTAGAAGTGGGTCTTGAGCTGTGCTTTAAAAGTGTCTACAGAGGCTGCCTGTCGAAGGTACAGTGGGAGTTCGTTCCACGCCGTCGGCCCGCAGAAGCACAAAGCTACTTCACCGTGTTTTTTTGTTGCCATTTCTTTAGGCACAGCAAGCAGGCCAGCAGTGGAAGACCTGAGGGGCGGTTTGGGACATATTTAGGCAGGCAGTCATGTATAGGTATAGGAAAGGTGCGAGACCATTTAGAGCTTTATAAACAAGTAAAATAATTTTAAAATCAATCCTAAAAACAACCGGAAGCTAATAATGTTCTCTCATCTTAGTTTTAGTTAAAACGCATTTTAGACAAGCTTGCTGATTTGCATTTTTTCCTGAAAACCTTTGGGAAAATAAACTTGTATACATTTGTGCTTTGATTAGAGGACTTTCACCTGTATAACCACTGCCACCAGTATTTCTCTTGTATCGCTGGCTCTTCCAGCACTGTGTTACTGTGCTAAAACATGTTGTAACGCTGCCTCTTCCAGCACTGTGTTACTGTGCTAAAACATGTTGTAACGCTGCCTCTTCCAGCACTGTGTTACTGTGCTAAAACATGTAACGCTGCCTCTTCCAGCACTGTGTTACTGTGCTAAAACATGTTGTAACGCTGCCTCTTCCAGCACTGTGTTACTGTGCTAAAACATGTGGTAACGCTGCCTCTTCCAGCACTGTGTTACTGTGCTAAAACATGTGGTGTCGCTGCCTATTCCAGCACTGTGTTACTGTGCTAAAACATGTGGTATCGCTGTCTATCACAGCACTGTGTTACTGTGCTAAAACACGTGGTATCGCTGCCTATTCCAGCACTGTTACTGTGCTAAAACATGTGGTATCGCTGCCTATTCCAGCACTGTGTTACTGTGCTAAAACATGTGATATCGCTGCCTATTCCAGCACTGTGTTACTGTGCTAAAACACTTGGTATCGCATGCCTCTTCCAGCACTGTGTTACTGTGCTAAAACAAATCAATTGTGTGCAGTGAGTTGAGCCTCCGTTTCCTTTTCTTTCCCCTATTTTCTTTCTTTCCCTTTTGGTTTCTTTCCGTCCCTCCTCGTCATTATGAAGGGTTTGCAGCGCGGAGCACATTGATTTCTCACAGCCTGGAAAAGCTGCTGATGAATAGCACACAGAGCTATCTGGGGACAATCTGCCGCTAGGAAAAGGAGGCGCCCACGTCAGCGTTGCCAGATGTTGTGGGAGAGAAACGAGCGAACGAACGCTCACAATCCATTCTAAAATAGCTGCTATCTGACTACGATGCGTTGTGAGCTTGTAGATCGGCTATTTAACCCCCAAAATATTGAGAGAAAAAAAAGAAACAATCTTATATGGGGGGGGGTCAAAGCATTTTCAGATGGAGGAAGCAAGACAAAATAAGAAACCACACTTTAGAAACATTTTTTTTTAAGCAATAAAGTGTCTTTACAGAAAAATAAGCCCAAAGTCACTTAGAATAAGCAGTCATGGCAACACTGCACCCAGTACCCTTCTCTCTCTCTCTCTCTCTCTCCACCGCGACCCGTTGAGCCACCAGCACTCTTCAGCGTGCCACACTTCCAACAGAGGAGAAATGCTGCCTGAAAATCTCGTGTGTGTGTGTGTGTGTGTGTGTGTGTGTGTGTGTGTGTGTGTGTGTGTGCGTGCGCGTGCGTGTGTGTGTGCGTGTTTGTGTGTGTGAGTGTTCGGGGGATTAAAAAGAGCCTTGCCTTCACCCACTGAATGTGAAATGATACCTTGTGGTGGTTAGACAGCTATTTAGAATATATGGAACATTAGCCCCGGTGCTGTCGAGCTAGCAGAGAGAGAGAGAGAGAGAGAGAGAGAGAGATGGTCAGCATGTTGCGTGTCACTGGAAGTACTCCCTGATAAAAATGATACTAACGTAATACACTTACACTAAGGACTTGGGGGAGGTGTGTGCGTGCTTGTGTGCACGTGTGCGTGGCAGCGTGGGGAGTCGAACAAATTGTCGCTGTCGAGCAGAAACCTTGTATCTCTATGTTTCATCTTTTTACATATATATACATACTGTATATAATATAAATCGTTTTGTTTCCTAAATGAATGCCCTGTTCTTTTGTTTTTTTTAATCCTTTTTATCCCACGATTTTGTAACCCATTTTTCACCCCTGTGTCAATTATCTAATGTGATCCTGGGCTCTACACACCCTCCGCCAACCTGGGGAGAGCAACGGACTTGAACTCATGCTTTCTTCATGCCTGAGTGTTCAAGTTGCTCCTTTACACCTGACAGGGGGGAGTTTCCCTGGTTGGACGTAGCGCGTGGAAGGAACACGTTATTCCAACCAGTTCCTTTCCCCTCCATCAGGCGTCCCGGCTGGCCAGGGGGAGGCAGTTTATAGACCAGTATTACTGCATGTTTTTTGTGAGGGTACCTACCCTATGGGACACGGGGAGAACATGCAAACTCCACACAGAATCCCCTGTTTTATACTTTGTCTTGTGACCGCGTCGTGCAAAAGAAGCCAAGATAAGCTCATGGTGCATTTGTGCCACAATGCATGGTTGTGAGCGTCTAGAAATGCTATTGTAGCTATTTTCAATTCTTATTCTTTCATTTGTTTTAAGTCGTCTGAAAATGTTCCTGACATGCCCACAGCTATAGGGAGGCCAGGTGTGGACACGGCGTGAACCTAGCCGTGTGAGGTGAGCTCGTGTGTAAAAAAGCACCACACACACGCCCGCCCGCCCCCGCCCCGGTTTATCACCTTTTCGCTACATCATCAAAGTAGACATTTTGTCAGGAGGACTTATAAACTTATTGGCCATATGCACAGCCATGCCAGCCAGGCGCTAAGCGCTAAGCTATAGAGAAGGGCCTTCTGTTAATAGGCTTACGTGTCAGTCAGGAGTGAATTGTGAGTGAACCTCCCTCCTCCTCCGCGGTGGATGTTTACGGCACTACAGAGATTATGTGAAGTACTGTATCCCCCCCCGCCCGCCCTCCCTCCCTCCCTCCCTCCCTCCGCTCGCTTTTTGATTTGTCCTCTGTGTGCACGAGAGCGTGAAGGAGCTTATGGTCTCGGTTTATGCTCCGTCGCGCGACGGCGTCCCGCCGCGTGCGTGCCGGAAATGGCCAATCTACAAGCTCACACAGTGCCGCACAGCGACGCGGTGTGAGCTTGTAGATCGGCTGTTTCTGCCGCCGCGCCGGGTTATGTGTGAAGAGACGTTAACATACCGGAGGACCGACACCGGTGGTCTGGTATGTTTGGTCCATTAAATACCACTCACGGTAAACTTGACATTACTGCAGAGCGAGTGTAGCCTATAGCCCTACCGCCTGTGAGTTTGATATCGGAGCCGAGCCAATGGATTCCACTCATTTCAGTTACCGCTGTGAGAATGAACTCGCTGTAGACAGAGGCTTGAGATTCTGCTGGGTTTCAGTGTTTTTTCCCTCAAACGTTTTTAATATCAAAAGGTTTGTCTGTTTTATGTACAAAATATTGCAGGAACTTTGAACAAACGGTGTGTTTCTCCCACTTTTTCTTGGCAGGCAGAAGAGGTCCAGGGTGCTTGGAGAGGTCCTTCCTAGCGTGTGAATGGGTGGGGAGGTCCTCCGCCGTGAAGAAGAATCCAGGATTAAAGAAGACAACAAAGGTGGGTCCCATTTCTCTAACTCCAAAAAGCTGTTTTCACGACTGCAGGGCTGCGCCTGCAGGGCTGCGACTGCAGGGCTGCAGGCTCAGGACTGCGACTGCAGGGCTGCAGGCTCAGGTCTGCGTCTGCAGGCTCAGGGCTGCGACTGCAGGGCTGCAGGCTCAGGGCTGCAGGCTCAGGGCTGCGACTGCAGGGCTGCAGGCTCAGGGCTGCGACTGCAGGGCTGCAGGCTCAGGGCTGCAGGCTCAGGGCTGCGACTGCAGGGCTGCAGGCTCAGGGCTGCGACTGCAGGGCTGCAGGCTCAGGGCTGCAGGCTCAGGGCTGCGACTGCAGAGCTGCAGGCTCAGGGCTGCAGGCTCAGGGCTGCGACTGCAGGGCTGCAGGCTCAGGTCTGCGTCTGCAGGCTCAGGGCTGCGACTGCTGGGCTGCAGGCTCAGGGCCGCAGGCTCAGGGCTGCGACTGCAGGGCTGCAGGCTCAGGTCTGCGTCTGCAGGCTCAGGGCTGCGACTGCTGGGCTGCAGGCTCAGGGCTGCAGGCTCAGGGCTGCGACTGCAGGGCTGCAGGCTCAGGGCTGCAACTGCAGGGCCGCAGGCTCAGAGCTGCGACTGTAGGGCTGCAGGCTCAAGGCTGCGACTGTAGGGCTGCAGGCTCAAGGCTGCGACTGTAGGGCTGCGCTGTAGGCTCAAGGCTGCGACTGTAGGGCTGCGCTGTAGGCTCAAGGCTGCGACTTTAGGGCTGCGACTGTAGGGCTGCGCTGTAGGCTCAAGGCTGCGACTTTAGGGCTGCAGGCTGCAGCTACACATTGATGTGTGAGACTCTTCGCAGAATAATCGATAATTTTATTATTGCTGTGTGAATGTGGGAAGCTGGCGTCGACTGTCGACTGTCGACTGATGGATGATCCATCGTCAAACGCTTTGAGCACTTGGCAAAGCACTATAAAATGCAATTTTATTATTATTATTATTATTATTATTAACAGACGGCGTGTCAGAGCAAATTGATATGAAGAATGAATGTCACCCAGATATGGGCACTACATGTCCACCCACAGCATGATGTGTGTGTGTGTGTGTGTGTGTGTGTGTGTGTGTGTGTGGGGGGGGGTCTTACAAACTAGCTGCTTATGAGACGTCACATCTGTTTGTGTTTACGCTATGCTCCAGCTCCATAGACAGACAGACAGACAGACAGACAGACAGACAGACAGGACTTGTCCTGACATAACACACACACACACACACACACACACACACACAACCACACAGAAGGCCAGTGCCTCACTGAAATGCATCACATGCAAAAAGCCACCAGTTCATCCTCTTCTGTTCATCCTCTTCTGTGCGTGCCCACACTTGCGCGTGCCTGTGTGTCGTGCATTGCTCCACTAACAGGGAGAATTATGTGTGTGTTAATATAGGAATGAAACTGGTCCATTCACAATGCCTCTTAAGCCCGATTTATACACTGTTTGCACGCCAGAAATAGCGGATCCATAAGCCCACACCATGTCGCTGTGCGACACGGTGTGAGATTATATATATCGGCTATTTCCGGCGCGTGGCCTCGACACGCAACCGAGGGAAAAAATATAAATCATGCCTTTTACACAATACAGTTATGGCTTCATGGCTTAGGAATTGGGACATACAGTTGCGTGTGTGTACGCGCACACACACACACACACACGCACACGTGCATGCACACATGCAGATAAGAGTGGTTAATCTTGATTAGACCAGTGTCAATGCGGAGAAACACAGTGACCTAACGAACATCTGGCCAGCACACAGCTGAGTGGGATAAACCAAAGCCATTGCTGTGTGTGAGTGTGTGTGTGCCTGCGTGTGTGAGTGTGCGTGTTTATGCATGTGTGTGTGTGTGTGTGTGTGTGTGTTAGGGATGTTAATCCATTAATCAATTGTTAATAAATTCTTCAATTAAACTTAACTCATTCGCTGCCTAAATTGTCTTTTGACGTCTTTTGATACTTTGGTCCTCTGATCGTCTTTTGAACTCTTTTATATTTATTGTCACGTTGCTGTTCTGCACCCGTCTGTATCGCTCTGGTTGCCGTGTGACGGAAGTAAACGGCAAAAAAAACAGAAGTGAAAAGTCAGCGAGCTTATGATGTCTATGGAAACGATTTTGTCAAGTTCTATCATTGGGAGGTTTACTGTGAATGTAATGATGTCTGCGCCCGGCACGCGCGTGGCTGAGGAATACACGTGGGCCGGTTGGACAAAAAAATTGCGCCCCTCAAAAATCAGACCTGTCTGAAGTGAGTGGTGCAACAGTGACACTTGCTATTGTGTCTGGTAGTCTGTTCTGTACTGTTACACTAAAGCTCAGCTTCCCATCATGCACCTGTGCACAGTGTGAAGCTCAACAGCGCCACTTTGTCACCTGTTGGTACCCTAAAAATACATGATACAGACAGACAGACAGACAGACATCGATAGGGACAGACATTGCTGGTCATTGGAGTGGCTGCACCCCTTGAAAGCAGAAGTAGCGAATGCATCCTCCGGCACCGGCAATCAGCCGCAGCGCTGCCGGGGGAAGGTGGGGGGGGGGGGGGGGAATTATGACACTGCCGCTCTGTGCCATGGCAGTGTCGGCCTTTCAGGCGGCCGCCGGTCCAGGCGCCATAACAGCCGTGACCGTGTACCGTAGCGTAGCATGCGTGGCTCCCGGTAAGACACATGCGTGGCTGGTTGAAACTCACCCGTTGCTCCCGACATGAGATGCCGGTTGAAAAATCACCCGTGGCTTGGGTTAGGGGCAGGGTGTCGGCAAAATGGCCGCCGTGAATTGTGGTCCTTAGGTTGTACCCTATTCATCAGTATTAACAGACTGCAATACAATGCAAATATACTGCAAACGTATTGGCCTAAAACTCAGAAGGATCCTAAGGTTTATTCACAGAGAAAGTAAGTCCTTAGAGCATTGGTTTTCAACCAGTGGTCCGTGGACCACCACTGGTCCTTGAGGGGGTTCCATGATGGAGACCCTTATAGATCTTTAACTCTGAGCGTAAAATGAGCCAATGGTACCACTGACATCCATGGAATTGTGGACACAATCTTATCCAACGACAACAACATATTCTGTCCTGTGGCTTAGACGGTGGTCCAGGCTCAAAATGCAGAATAAACTAGAACTGCACTCTGTCGAGTGCATACTTGCTTGTTACACACTAGTAGGCCATAAATGGCCAACTAGTGCGCAAGAAGAGCGCGCAAGTACTTTCGACCGCTGTAGGTGTAACTATTTGTTACCTACCTACTTTATGCATATAAACACCTAGTATTATTAAGTATGGTTCAAGTTTCTATCTATCTAGATTGAGAGCTAGTCATACGTATACTATATACATAATCAGTAAAAATAAAATAGCAACTTGTGCCTGATCTGCTGGGACCACGTGGAGTACGTGGTGTGTATATGTATGACTAGCTCTCAATGATGACGTAAGACATACGTATACATATACGTATACTATATAGAGTATGTAGTTGTAAATTGATTAGCGGTATACTGTGGTTACTTTGCACCAAAAACCGTGACAGCCGTCCCGCCATTTGATGTTTATGCAAGAAAACAGCAAATCTGTGCCTGGTTTGCTGGGACCAAACGACCACAAATGACCATATTTCTTACGTCATCATTAAGAGCTAGTCATACATATACACACCACGTACTCTGGTCCCAGCAGATCAGGCACAATTTGCTATTTTATTTTTACTGATTATGTATACGTATGACTAGCTCTAAATGATGACGTAAGAGATATGGTCATTTGTGGTCGTTTGGTCCCAGCAAAACAGGCACAGATTTGATGTTTTTCATAAACATCGAATGGCGGGACAGCTGTCACGGCGGAAG
>NC_139719.1:13811092-13829801 GCF_964188405.1 Protomyctophum parallelum
TCTCTGTGCCGCCGCCGTAGCGTAGCGTTGGCTGGATGACCCGGCCACGGCAGTCTGTCCTAGGATAGGAACAGTGCAGCACAACACCCAGGGAGAACTCAGTGTACTGGGGCTAAAAATAGACATGGCATCATCCCCGCGTTCCCGGCTGTCTCTTTGCTGCACAGACGCACGCAACGCAGCGCGCGTGAGCACGGACGGACACACACACACACACACACACACACACACACACACACACACACACACACACACTCTCACACACACACACTCACACACGTACGCAGGTTTGTATTAATGTGCTTGTGAGGACTGAGGACATCAAATTATAGGACGGGCAGTGAAAATAAGCCGGGATTTTCTTTTTGTTGCAGATCAACAAGCTGTGAGCTTGTAGATCAGCTATTTTTCAGTGTGTGTGTGTGTGTGCATGTGTGTGTGTGACAGTATGAAATATAGGGACAACTCTTAACCACAACCCTACGAAACCTAACCTCTCCCCAGCCATATCTGTCTTCTCCATAAAACAAACATTTATCTTGTGACGACCAGGAAAACTGTCCTCACAATGTCAGCTCTATTTCTCAAATTCTATTTCCACACACTTGTGCGGATGATTGGCCCTCTCGACTATAGTAATACAAGTGCACACACACACACGCAAGCACACACACACACACACGCACGCATGCACACACACGTGCGTGCAAGCCGATGCTGCTGAATATCTTCAGAGGGCATGATAAGCCCAACCCTGGCTGATAGTTGGTGACATGCCAAAACATGTGTGATGGACAGGCGGGCTGACTGAGGCTGGTACAAAGTGTCCCGTCCCGGACAGATGTTGTCCCCTGCCGGGACGCTGCTCTGATTTGACCTGTGACAGCATGAGGACGGCAGCTCCAGCAATGCTTTGCAGGTTCAGTCTAATGTCCTGATGTCACCGCCGGCTGGAGAAAAAAAGGTGTCAAAATGACCGGAAATAAAGATCGGCCATTACTAAATTGCCGATCGATATAATTTCACTTTCACTTCATCAGAAGCGTTACTGTAACCCACGCCATAGCGGCGATAATAAAAAAGCCCACATCATTGTGGTGTGGAGTCCCTCAGGCCGCTATTCTAGTGTTGCATCACAGCTATATATTTAGCCATGTGACACGATAGCTATTTTTGAATAGCTAAAGAAAGCATTCAATAATTCTTAAATGCATATTATGTTTGAAACAATTTAAGAACCAGGGTCAATTCTACAAATGTAGCAGTTTGCACGCTTTCAAGACGTTCTTAATAATTGCAAAAGATATCAGATGTACAACATGTGCTTTGAGCGTGTGAACTCGCAAATACTTTTAGAGTAAATAAGCTCCTCAACATTGCACTTAAAGTGCAGTCATTGAGTAAATGTACTTGGTAGTCACCATCCGCCACTGATGGCCATACTAATAAAGACTTCATCTATTAGCTTATTATACTATTGGACAAATGAAGTTCCTTTCATCTAAAAAGTAAAGCTGATATGCCTTTGAGACCCTGGCCCGGCGTCGGATAGCTTGTCAATTTCCTGTCCGTGATGAATCGCCCTAATATGCTCTGCTTCACAAGCCAACAAATTAATTAATAGCCGGAGCGTAATATGTCTTAAGAACACTTGGCATTGAGACGCTGTTGGCTTGTCAATGCTCCTCCTACCCCCCCCCTTCCCTCCCCTCCCCTCCCCCCATGCTGGTTGTAGCGCACAGCTTGAAAACTTGTATGTCCATGTTTCAAATGTTTGTCTATTTTATTTGTTCATAAATTGATGCCCTATACTTTGACATATAGGAGTATCACACAAGTTGTGAGAATAGCCGATCTACAAGCTCACGACCATGGAGTGTAGATCGACTATGTTACAATAATAAAAAAGGATACAAAAAAACCACATACATACAATTACGAGGTTTCCAGCCGGCAGCGACGACATGCACTTCTAGGTTTGTTTTTGTTTGTATTTTTGTATTTTTTTGTGGCTTTCGCCTTTATTTAATATTTTTTATGGAGGGACAGACAGTAGGCTGACAGGAAATGGGGAGAGAGATGGAGGGTGACATGTAGTAAAGGCCGTCGGGATCGGGAGTCGAACCCGCGGCACACTGCCAGACTGGATTACCAGCCAAGGTGCCTGGACCGCTGAGCCACGGCCCATACCATGCAGTTCTAAGTTAACAACATGCCTTTTATATGTGCATGGATATAATCTCTCTAGTTCGTCCTCAGACGAGCCCTCCATCGTCGCCTCCAGTCATCCTGGTTCTCCATACATCCGGCCAGCTCGTTGGTGCTTCGTTCTTGAGTACATCCACATATGTTAGTGTTGGACGTCCTCGTGATCGATGCCCTTGTGTTGGTCCTCAGAGCACCAGTTTGCTGGCTGACAGTTCTAGTTTACCGCCGGATGGTTTCCACTAGGAACATTTCTTAACCTTTTCTGCACATCGCATCCAAAAAGTAAAGGTCCAATAATGAGCTAAACTAATTTGACTTTTTCCAGTCCAAGTTACGGATTGAAACGAGCATTTAAATAGCCATGTTTTTAAGGAAGTTGCAGCCGGAGACAGCATTAGTGCCTCTCCTAGTCGAATGTCGCAATTAGATTTTCCAACTGACTTTCAGTTCATTCGACTTGTCCGGGAATAAAGTTAAATTAGTTTAGCTCATTATCGGACCTTAACTCTTTGGATACGATGTGCAGAAAAGGGTAAGAAATGTTCATATAGTTGAAACCATGCGCTGGTTCTGAAACGCCATGGAAGGCTAAGACGGTGGGACCTCATCTCGGGGCTACAAAATGAGCGTAGGGACTGAGGGACCGCATGGGGCTAGTAGGTCGGCTGTTTTCGGCAGCGCGCGACTCCACCGTGTGGGCAGAGTTAGTACAAATGGCCTCTAATGGCGACGGAGGCCGAGGTGTAAGTGAGTGCAATTGACAGAGGAGTGAGTGGGGCTTCCTTGGGGACGGGAGATAGGCTCCGTACGGCTGAGTAAGAGAGCAGGCAGGGTGGCTATGAAACATTCATGTACCTGGGGACGCTCGCTCGCTGCAAGCTGGGCCAGCATGGGAAAGGAAGCAAGAGAGGACTTGTAATGGCTCTATTAAACCCGCTGGGTTCTCCTCCCATGCCACATTTTCATGTCAAGCACTCCCCAAATTGATATATGTAGGCCTACACAATGTGTGTGTGGACCCGACCACCCCCATCTGGAAATTTGTGTTCGGTGCAAATATTTGGGGGGGGGGATGGCCAATGTATACACCACGAGTACAGTATTATGATGATAACAGTGGTGAACAATAATAGTTTTTTTTTTTTTTTTTTTAGATATTTTTTTGCGGCTTACGCCTTTATTGATTTTTTTAAGGGATAGAAAGTAGGCTGACAGGAAACGGGAGAGAGATGGGGGGATGACATGCGGTAAAGGCCGTGTCGGGTCCGGGAGTCGAACCCGCGGCACACCGCGACTGGATCACCAGTCCGGTGCCCAGACCGTTACGCTACGGCCTGGGCCGAACAATAATAGTTAAAGTCACAGTCGGTGCTTGGTGGGGAACGTCCTATTATTCTAGATATTATTTAGTTTCTGTCGGGTGAAAACCTGTCCAAAACCTTCAGGATTAAAATTCCCAAAATATATCAAAAGTAGCAGATCTACAAGCTCGACACGTGTCGCTTTGCGCCGCACTTTGAGCTTGCGGATCTGCTACTTTTGATGCTTTCTTTCGTGAGACGCTGTAGTAAGATCAAGTAGGGCGTGAATATATAATATGTATATATTAAAATATGGAGATAGGAGGTTTCATACTCTATAGCAACGATGTGCCAATCAACGGTGAATAGTGCTCAAGCATGGCGGTACATTAACGTGGCACCACAGGTGGTCTAGGCAGGAGTGTGGGGGGGGGGGGGGCGGGGTGGGGGGGCAGTGGGGGGTTGCTTCTGAAAGTGAGCGGTCCGTTGTGGTCCGAGCCGGCCTGCAGAATGTTAGTTATTCCCAGGCGTCTTCTCCCCCCCTCCCCCCACCCGCCTTGGCCTTGTTGACACAACGGCGCACCAAATGCGGACATCCCCACTTGCTCCGCTTCAACAGTTGCCCCCTCCCAAACTGACCCCGGCCCGCACCTCACCGCCCGGTCGCCAGATTAAAATGTCCATATGCTCACACAGACAGAAAAGGCGAGAGGGGGGGGGGGGGGGGGGGGACTGGGGAGAGCAAAGGTGGAACGAGTACTACTAGATGGGGTTTTTTAAGTAAAAGTAGCAATACTACAATGTAGAAATACTCTGTGTGTCATGTACTCAAGGCTTTACTTGAGACCCGGCCACTGCATTGGCATTGTAGTATACTGTACCAAAGTAAAAGTACTCAAAATTTTTCAGAATTTGCTTATTGGCTTATAGATATAGTAATAATACTGTATGGCCAAAGAAATACAACATTATCATGCCTCTGAGATGTAGTAGTATAAGTATGAAGTATCAAAATAATTTGAAATACTCAAGTAAAGTAAAAAAAGTACTTTAAAACTGTAGTAGTACAGTACAGTACTTGAGTAAGTAACACTTTGCGCCTGCATGCGCTGGGCGAGAGAGAGAGAGAGAGAGCTGTAGCTAGATGTAGAGGAAGAGAAGAGAGAAGCAATATTTAGACAGCTGCACGCGCAGTGTCATGTATCCCTCCCTGTCAGTGTCGGGGGGGGGGGGGGGGGGGGGGGAGGTTGCAGGGATATTTTAGTGTCCTCAGCGAGGCCTGTGTGACGCCCGCACACAAACACCCGCGCTGCATGTGTGATGTCCATATCATTGGCACCCTTCAGACAATGGTAACTGTAAAATTGCACAAACCCCTCGATCTTCCTAATGGTTTTTACAGACTCATAAACACCTGCTAGCTAGTAGCTTAGTCGCTGCCTTCAATGTCGTGCTATGCTTACTGTAGTTACAAACAATTAGAGCAGTCACGAGTGGCTCGAAAGCTTTGTAATTTCAAAGGCCTCATATGGTACACTTGTTTGTACAACATATTAAGCTGCATTTAGTTTTGTTTTTTGCAGATTTACAAGCTCTACTTGTTTAAGCATGCTAACTTTCCTAGGAAGAGAAAGGCTAGTAATAATTCATATTGGCTTGGAATCCCTTCCCGATGATGTCACTGGTTGGCAGGTTTCTAATAGACGGCCCACCAATGAGATGCAGAGTGAGTAGACAGAGATTGTGTCATCTTATAATGATGAGCATTGAGCATTAGTGAGCTGAGAACCACTTATTATGTGGTCACGGCCTTGAAGCGTTTGAATACAGCACTCCCTGTGTGTGTGTGTGCGTGTGTGTGTGCATGTGTGTGTGTGCGTGTGCGTGCGTGTGCGTGTGCGTGTGCGTGCGTGCGTGCGTGCGACTGGCGGTTTGGACACTAGCGCTGGTTGTGTGAGACAGACAGACAGACAGATAGACAGACAGACATCTGGTCACATGTCTGTTAGACTGGCCCTGTTGTGCCTTATTGACTGACCGGGGCTATAGTGGAAGAAGAAGTACTCTGATTTGTTGTTACTTACACCGTTAGCTAAACGCTAGCAACAACAGCATGCGTCTTTTTTCACGCGGAAGGTCGTGGGTTCGAGCCCTGTTCGGGGTCGGCGTGCGGTCGCGACAGGTTCCTGTCTGACGCCAAATCAAACGGTGCTCAGATCTGAGCCAAGTCTCCTGCAGGAGGAACAGATGAGATACTAGCAACACCACACAATATGATTAACACTAAATCACAGTTACATTACCTGCATTCACAATGTTATTTGAGTAAAAGTAAATCAAATAAATAAATAATTGGCATATAAATATAGTTCCACCCTCTTTTCAAAAACAGCAGATGTGCTATGTTTGAATTGTCGAAAATTGTATAAAAATAGGGCTTACATTTTGTAATAATAATACAAATCTGCAAAGCAACTAGCAACAATTAAGCGATCAAATAATCGTAGTGAAGTCAGAAAAGTACCACATGAAACGGGAACATAATCAAGTAAAGTAAAAAAAAAAACGTTACTTAGGAGTAATTGCAATTAGTTACTTTCGGTGCCAGGAGGTTGGTACAGTAGCTGTGAGAGAGAGAGACAGACAGCTGGTCACATGCCTGTGTGGTCTGGTGCTACAGACTGGGCGCTGTGCCTCGACCATGCGGTGATGGTGACTGCACTGTTCACTGGGAAACTGGACCTGTTGTGTTGCTGCGTTGTTGTGATTGTGTTGTATTGCCTCCACAATGGATCAACTGACTGCTGGGAGTCTGCATGCGTCTCCATCTCGGAGTCTGTTTGGCCTCATTGTTTGCTCTGCTGTTTGGGGCTTTTTCTATCGTTTTTCTTCCTTCTTCCTTTCCCCCTTTTTTTTGTCTCCACCAGGCCGATGCGTAGCATCACATCTGCAGCTTGTAGATCGGCTATTTTCAAATGGCTGAAATGTACTGTATATATATATATATATACTGTATATTAGGGGCTAAAGTGGTTAATGTACTGTATGTTTTGCAAAACATAATCAAAATCTACGAAGTAACTAGTAACTCGAATCAAGTACAAATACCTCAAAATTGTACTTAAGTACAGTACATACATGTACTTAGTTACTTTCCACCACTGGAGGTGATATTTGTCGTCATTCCAAGCGGACAGACCTTGATTTGCTATTCTGCTGCTGTCCGCTCCTGACACACACACACACACACACACACACACACACACACGCACACACGCACACACGCACGCGCGCGCACACGTGCACGCGTGCACACAGCATTCAGAGACCACACGCACATCCATGGGTTTCTGGGAGCATGTCTGTTGTCCAGTGCTCTGATCATCAGTCCCAGGCAGTGGCTTGTTTGTATGTTTGTTTGTTTGTTTGTGTGTGTTCTTCAAGGCCTCGTTCTGCCTGCTGATATGATACAGGCCAGCTACAGAGAAACCTGGCATTAATACAACCTCTATACCTGTTGAACACATTATTACATTATAGGTACAGTGTGTTTCCCTGTAACATTATTACATTAGGGGCCGGATTTTATCAGTAACGGTTCTCATGCGGAAGTAGAAAAAAAAAAACTTGATGATGTTCAGTTGATCTGTCATTGTGTAATTAAAGTTAGGCTAACTATTATTTTCAAAACGTTTATTTGTGGGTTTTTTTTTTTTTCAAATTGATTATAGAATCTTGCAATTTTTGACAAAATATCAGTCAAAACATTGTTAATCGCTGGTCTAGGACTCTTCCAATTGGCATCGGATCCCCATCCAAAAAACAACAACAACCTGGCATCAGTCGTGGCTCTAAATAACATGCAACAAGACCCTCATGGTAGCTTGTAATTGCTGGTGGATAACTGGATATTAAGTGGGTCTCCTAAGAAGAAGTCGACCTTCCTTGTTGCCAATCATAACAGATGCATGTCGTGGGTGCTGTACGCCGAGCTTGCACCCTTCAAACCAACAACAACAACAACCGGACCAATTAATTATTCACGTCGGCAGCTTGCCTGTTTAGCCTGCTTCCTTTCGCGTATAACATCTATAATGGCATCTCACTCTGTGAGCCATTAATTGTGATGTAAGATGATCATGCACACATCCACACACACACACACACACACACACACACACACACACACACACACACACACACACACACACACACAACTCTACTCCCTCTGTGCCAGACAGAAGGCAACACGTACAAAGGGATGGATTAGAGTATTTTCCTTTTCTTTTTAATTTGTCACACACTTTATCAAGGACATTATTTTATTCATGAACCATTCTCCAGATCTTATCTTTTGCAATCTGGGACATTGCGAGACTTTTCAAATAGACAAGCGAGCGAACGAACAAATGGTAATGAGATTAGTTTAAATATTTATAGTATGGGGAAATGGAGAGGTAAAAACCCTGGGATGGCTTTTTAAACAGAGTTTAGAGCTTTCCCTCGCCATGTTTACATCTCTGCCACCGCTGTTTACACTGCGCTGCTCTGTGGGATAGCCTGATTCTTTAGAGCCGTCAGTTGTGAGGTTTTCCTCTTGATATTTCACCAGTGGTATATGGAAGGTATAGCAAAGTATCTTTACTCAAGTACAGTGCTTCTTTTTTGTTTTTTAGGAGGAGCCGGGATCAATTGCACTGCAACGTGTTGACGTGTGCAGTGCACCTGGCACCTGGCATCATTAAGGAATTTAGGTTAACGATAAACCCATTTACACCTGAGGCCGATTAAAAAAAAGTTTTCTTAAAAAAATATACATGTTTCTATGTCAGTGGTGCTCAACCTTTTTCATGTCAAGGACCCACACAATTATCTGTATTTGGCCGCGGACCCCCATCTGAAAATATGTTGTTCCAGGGAGCAAAGATTTGAGCTAAAAACGTGTGTGCCGCGCTACAAGCTTGTAGATCTGCTATTTTTCAATAGCTAACGTATAACATGATGCTTAAAACACCAAAAGAGGTTCCCGTTTTGAATGGGTTAATTGTCATACAAATAATTGCGATTAACAAGTAGGGGTACGTAATATAATATGTATTATAATATATTACTCTTGATTCCAAGTAATAAGTAATATGATATTATTACTTTTTTAAGGAGTAATTTGTAATAAGTAAGATTATTATTACTCTCCCGACACCCAACACTGTGTGTAATAGTGTCACATGCAGGTCACGAGTTACAGATGCATCTTGTTTGGTTATTTTTTTTTTTAACATCTTCAAATTGAATAATATTTGCATCACCCCCATGCACCATTCTTTCTTCTTTCTCACAAACACCTTTGTGTTCATTTGTAGGGGCCCACCGGGGGTCCAACATGGACCCTTACAGGTCTGTAGAAGTAGAATGGTGTTGATTGTGGATTACGCAATGGCAATATTGCGTTGGAGAGTGATAGAGACAGCAGCGACAACAGTGGCTTAGTTAGAGAGCAGCTATGAAACACAGTTAATCCTGTTCAAGTGTGTGCGTGCGTGCGTGCGTGCGTGCGCACACAATCATACTGTATCTACTGTAGCCTATATATACTGCTGAGCAACAGTAAGGTGAGAGATTGTGTGAGCATCTGCATTATGCTAATGCAATGAGAACAGGTGCACACACATGCAGACACAGACACGCACACGTATGCACGCATGCATGCACGGAAGCAAACACACACACACACACAGTCCACCAGGAGTCCCTTATGCATGCGTCTGTAACTCTGAGTGTGTACAAATTTTGTACACTCTCAGAATTAAATAGACACTGGATTTTACAGTGTATTAGAGTGAGATCCCAGAGATATGAAGAAAAAAAATGCAATCCAATGGGGGCTGACATGTCCTAATGCATACTCAAGTCATTATATGTCAGCTTTCTGTAGTGTTGTTTGCAGTCTCTAGTCATGGTGCGGTGGGGGAGAGGAGGAGAGGTGGCCGTGGGATTTAGTGTCCCATAGGGCTAGTCTCTCATTGGCTTAGAGGCCATAGCCAATCATGAAAATATCGCCACTACATCGCTACTGGCGTATAGTGGCAGGTCCTGCCTGGCAGGCAGGCAGTCAGTGTTGAGGCAGAGATTCAGAAAGTCTCCACTTTTGTTTACATTTTGTTATTTTTCCATAACCAAATGTTCTTATCGTGGCTGCTGAGCAAACATGCAAACAATCTGCCCAGTGTGCTCCGCTCCAACCAACACATGGTCACATGATCACATGCAGGGCCGGCCCGGGCCCAGGTCCACTGCACTGGGCCCGGGCCCAGCCTCCACTGCACTGGGCCCGGGCCCAGGCTGCACTGCACTGCACTGGGCCCAGGCTGCACTGCACTGCACTGGGCCCAGGCTGCACTGCACTGCACTGGGCCCAGGCTGCACTGCACTGCACTGGGCCCAGGCTGCACTGCACTGCACTGGGCCCAGGCTGCACTGCACTGGGCCCAGGCTGCACTGCACTGCACTGGGCCCAGGCTGCACTGCACTGCACTGGGCCCAGGCTGCACTGCACTGCACTGGGCCCAGGCTGCACTGACTACAGATTTGTCATATTATCTCTCAACTCTACTGCTAATGAAATCCAATTTAATCTCTGTCCTTGACATTAAGAAAATTAAAAGGCATATTTAAGGCGCATTTATGCTCCCTCTCCTAAGCAAATGTCTGTTCGCTGGAATGTCTTCTGTTGGTGTTTGGGGAGCAGCTAGCTGTGATTATAATGCTGGACTTTGTGTGTGAGAGGATGGCCACGCATTAAGGCATCATAATTAAAGCATTGATTTGAAGTGTTGAAGTGGAGGGTTCAATGGATGCTCACAGGCTTTAATGGTGGATGATGCAGCAACAACAATGATTGAATGTTTCCAGAGCCACTGTCTGTCACCAAACCTGCGGGGCCTGGACGTGGCCCCCGACGGCAGGCCGTGAGGATATTGCAAGTGGGGCCCCCCAAATAATTGGCCAAAAATGAAGAATGTAATGATAAAATAACATTGAACTTGAAGAAAAAGTACGTAAAAAAATGCTTTCTTTAAAACCTTGAAAAATGAGGGTGTTTTCTTGCAAAAAAACAAAAACAAACCTATATCAATGACAAATATATTATCTATAGTACACTGTTTCCTCTTCGTATATCTTATCAAGTTTTTATTTTTTTCTCAAAATGAATAATATCAAAAGTAGCAGATCCACAAACACGTCGCCATGCATGCATGCAACACATTGTGAACTTGTAGATCAGCTCTGTTCGCTATTCGTTTCTCGAGCGGTTCATTTCCAAACCATTTACATGAATGACTTGTTGCATCATCAGCATCATCATCAGTAATTTCTTTCTTTCTTTCTTTCTTTCTTTCTTTCTTAGCTACAATTTTCGACGCAATTTCACAGTGTGATGCATAATGTTAAAATTCAGCAGCTCAACATGTATGCTGGAATTATAATTTGGTGCGTGTGTGTTTGGGTGTGGTGGGGGGATGTAGGTCAACTGGAACTAGAGTCCATTTACCTCTAATAGTCTCTGGTGTTTTTCACCATGCAGAAAGGCCACCATGCCCCTTGGCCATGATAGGGGTTGTCTTGGCTCCACATTGTCATTGACCCCCCCCCCCCCCCCCCATCACATCAACACTCAACACACAAAATAAATAACACATTTGGTCTAGCAGGATTAAATACCTAGTGAAATTAAAAATACATTTTTCACACTTTTAGACCTAACAATGGATGCCAAAAAAAAGGGTAATAGTTTGTGTATTTTTATATCAAAAGTCCATAAAATCAAATTTTAATTACTTCCGTGCTGTGTGATGACATGTAGAGGCTCACATGCATATTCCTGAATCTAGATTAAATTCACCTGTTTGATTCCTATTGCTGCGTTGTCCTCAAACACAGGTGGTTTTGATTACAGAACTACTTAAATACATGCAGCACCCGGAGCGCACTCGCCTATTAGTTTGCATTCCACAGTTATTTCCGAACGCGCCCTTAATCTCATTCACGATGACATCCAGACAGTGTATTACTTGTTTTAAAACTTAATCATCACACTAAAATATGTATTTGAAAAACATATGTTATAACTAAGCCACATAGCAGTAAAGTGGTAGAACTGGCCGACTGTCTGACTTGTAAACAAACAAACTCCATGCGTCGTGGGTGTAGCAGAGCTAGCGTCCCATCGCCTGAAGGGATGCGACGTTCTGATTGGTTCAGAAACGCAGAGCTGCCGTTTGAGGCCTGAAACTCCAATGACGATCTACAAGCTCAGCACATCTACACTAGTACACACACACACATCACGGCAGATCCACACACGTCACCACGCTTTGCCAGATCTGCTATTGTATTGGTGAAAAAGTGAAGCAAACGTAAAGCCTTATTGGTGAATGGTTAACTCCATCCTTCTGTCCATTGATAAAGCAATAGGGATCTGCGGCTTCACCAGCACTTTATCAAACAACATCCAAACATTCAGCAGCGACTCAGCCAAACGGATCTCTGGAAGTAACATTTTATTCCTCTCTCTCTTTCTCTCTCTCTCTCTCTCTCTCTCTCTCTCTCTCTCTGTGTCTCTGGGCTCGAGGAATGGTTTTGTGAAACCATGCATGAACACTGAGAAATTGATTTGTTTATATATCATTTCTCCATAATGGGCTTTCTGCCCTGATTCAATGACAAAAACCTGATGTAGCTTGTAGGACGGGGGGGAAAGGGAAGGATTACCCCTGGATGCTGCCTAGCATGTTAATATTCTGCTCCTATGGTGTCTGAAGCTGATAACAAGTATGGCAGAAGGCAGGCTGTCCATTGTGGAGAGAAGCCTTCCCACAAAAGTCATTACGCCCCGATCAATGCTCCCCCCGAGAACAGGCCCACATTCAAGCGCCATGTGCATACACACGCATGTACCAACCGCACACACTCACACGCACGCACACGCGCACACCACACACACGTTTGTATTACTACGCTAGTGAGGACGACGTCAATGTTTTTGGGTTGCCTAACACTATCCTGCCTAACACGAACCCTGAAAATAGCAGATCTATACAAGCACACAACTATATACTGTGCTGTACATAGCGTATCTTACAAGCTCACAATGCATCACGCTCACTCGTTGCGATGATCTTGTAAATCTGTCATTTGTCTAAATGTGTATATTGTGTAATCCTAACCACAAATTGAATCGTTTCCTATTTGTGGGCGTAACTCTCAAAGCAGTGTTTCAAAACACACGCACGCACACACACACACACACACACAGAAATGGAGAGAGCATTAATATAGATCGAATCAAATATAGCATCCCCGAGGCTGGCCCCGGTGGCTCAGTGGTGTAAAGTAGAATACCACATTACTTGCACAACAAACACTGTGGTTTGGGTTGGAACCTCCGGCTGGCACTGTAGCAGATCATCTCTCTCTATCTCCTGTCATCTCGCCTGCATTTTCTGTGTGTGTGTGTGTGTGTTGTGCGTGTGTGTGGTGTGTGTGTGTGCGTGTGCGTGTGCCGCGCCTCGCGTGTGTGTGATGCAAGGACAGCAGCCACACTGCCAAGGAACAATAATCTCACTCCAATTAAGCACTTTAAAACCCTGCACTTTATCTGACCGGTTTCCCAAGGCCCATCCCCCCCCCCCCCCCCCCCCCCCCCCCCCCCCTCGATGGCGTTTTGACTAACTCAGCCTGCCTGTAACCTACGTCTCTATCATCAGCAGCTTGCAGTCGGGTCAGTGTGTGACAGACAGGCGCACACACTGACAGGCGGATGACACCGACTGTCACTTTTCTGTCCTCATTTTTACCTCACACACAGACACACAAAGCTGTGCATATGATATATGGCGCCCCTCAAAAATGACTCCTCTATCTCCATCTGTCTGCGACGCTGTGCTCAAGGGGGTGAAGGGAGAAGAACGGGGCAGGCTGTGTGTGTGTGTGGGGTGGGGGGGTCGGGAATAGGGGGTTGGGGCTGTCAGAGGCAGCAGGGAGGAGGAGGGTGCCGGTTGTTGGCGTTGGAGGCTGTAAATAGCCCACCCTGCATTAAGAAGTGGAATGTCATCCTGGCCGTGCTCGCTCTCTGTGCAGCAGGCAGCGTTCCTCCTGACCTCACCGAGCCTCGCAGAGAGAGAGAGAGACCTCACCGAGCCTCGCAGAGAGAGAGAGAGAGACCTCCACCGAGCCTCGCAGAGAGAGAGAGAGAGAGAGACCTAACTGAGCCTCGCAGAGAGAGAGAGAGAGAGAGACCACACCGACCGCTCACATTTCCACACACACAGACCCCCCCCTCCCTCCCTCCCTCCCGCTAGTCAGCGCCCAGCCAGCACTCCCCCTCCACTTTATCCAGGTCAGATCTGATCTACTCTCACTAGTGAAGCCGCTGACGTTATGACCCCCGCGCTCCCCCTCGCTGCCCCGCCCCGTGTCCACAGTAGCACAAATAGGCCTGAACAGAACAGGGGAGGCCTGCCTGCCTGCCTGCCTGCCTGCCTCCCTGCCTGCCTCCCTGCCTGCCTGCGCTCTTTCTGCTTTTTTGTTCCAAAATTATAGCCCTCGCCGGACTTGTTTTTAAATACGTAAATACCAACACATGGGACCTTTTTGTCGCAACAGAGTGTCAAAGACGACTAGACTATAGATGAGGAAATACACACCACATCATCACAGCACCTCTGTGGCACGAGGTTCCTTATTTCCCTGAGTCACACGTCCACAAGGCAGCACGCGTGCAGTTTGCACCATTATTTGCCTACATATACGTATGAATGTAAGTGGTTGAAAGTGGACGTTTGCATACAGTAACAGCAGGGGTGGGAAAACATTGAAGATGGATAGGACACTATATAATATAATATATATATATATATATTTGCATATTACTGCCGTAGCAAAAATAGCTGATCTACAAGCTCAATATTTTGGGCTATTATAATTTTTTTTCCTATTTTTCAATTGGAATCCTGACTCATTAAGCTACAAATTTTAGACTGAAGTAATTTTAAGCAGGTCCATTGTTTACAAATCAATAGTATATCAGTATTATGATATTAACCTGCGGGGCCACCTTAACCCATTTTGGGCAGGTACGCCTTTTGGTGTTAGCATTATGTTGTGTTTTAGCTTTTGAAAAATAGCAGATCTACATGCTCATCGGTGGCGCGCTACGAGCTTGTAGGTCTGCTATTTTTGAAAAATCGAAGAACGACTGACATAGAAACATAGCTTTTTTCAGAAAAACTGTCATTTTCAAACAGACATTTCTTTAATCTGATCTCAGGTCAAAATGGGTTAAGTGAAGGTGGGGGCCTCCAGTTGCCCCATGTATGCAGTAGCCCACACACAGTATGTGCACCAGATATGTACAGTATGCGTTGCTTGGTGGAAGTAGGTCATTGATTTGGAACTTGGGACGCCGATTACGAGCTGGCCTAGAAATGGCCTATAATCAGTGTTCCGTCACACGGCCAACCGGCAGCTATTCCAAGGTCTGGACAACCAGTCGTCTCATAAATAACTGCACACCACCGACGTCTGAGGCGTCTCTTTGATCGCGCGGCGCGCGGTAACGGCGGTGTCATTAATGTCATTTCACATGCAGTGTTTGAAATCGAAAGGGCACATTTTTATAAAAAACTATATGTCAGTGATCCGCAAACTATTTTTATTTTGCAGAAGCAAAGATTTGAGTTCAAAACGTTTGCCGTGAAAGGCTAAAGCATATATTCAGCTGTGAGCTGAATATATGCTTGTAGATCGGCTATTTTCAGCAAGTGTAAAATCAGTCATTACGACGACAAAAATACATTTTAGTCGACTAAATCAACTGTAGATTTGGGTGGACTATAATCTTATGATATTTAGTCGACTAAAACTAGACACACTAAGACATTCCGGGTGACTAAAATGGAACTGAAACTAAATATTCAAAAGACTATGACTAAAACTAAAATAAAGATTTGCTGCCAAAAACAACCACTGCCCCCAACCACATGAACCCTGGTGTCCCCTATATAGGCGATCTACAAGCTCACACAGCAGTGAGCACGTCACAATTAAGGAGTTACAAAAAGCTCAGACGTCGTGTCAAAATGGAACCTTGACTAAATCAGAGAATAGCCCCCATTTATACAGTATACAAGCTGTACAAGTACTTTTACTCAAGCCCATTTTGAATTCCCAGACTTTTACTTGTGATGGAAATAGTTTCTGCATCGCAGTACTGATTCCCGGTATATGTAACACTTTCAAACATGAGTACTTTTTCCTCCACTGGTTTTCAACTGTCCAATCTATCTTTCCCTCTGTGCACTCTCTCTCTCTCTCTCTCTCTCTCTCTCTCTCCCGCATAGGCCAATAAAGCAAAGTGGATTCCTCTGCTCAAAGCCCCTCAGGGCTGAATCTGTGATTTTGTTATCCAGACGTAGGTTTTGGTGTAGATTCAACTCTGCTTAGTGCTTACAGTTAACAAACTGATACTGACGTGTGCTCTGCTCTGATTGGCCGGTTTGGAGGGGTTAAAAGGACATGTTTGTGTGCTTCCTGTGCTCTCTCTTTTGTCCGCCGTCAGGATAAACAAGAAGGGAGCGTGGCTCGCCATGAATGGAAAACAGGCAATTTGAAATGGTAGCTCTATCGTGGTTGCTTTATTCCCCCCGTGCAGCGTGTGTTCTTGTTTTATGATTTTTCACAGAGGTTCAGAGAGAAGTAGTCAGACTGTTGCCTCTCGCAGTTTTCAAATGCTTCCGTCATACCGTCTGGAGCAACAGAAGCGCTATCATGAGTAAAATATGAACGCTTCCGTCATACAGTCCTCCACACTTCCATTTTGTGCACATTTATCCTAATATTTATCAAAATCATCTAAGCATATATAGCTTATTGCTTAGCAGAAATGGATATTTAAATTTTTGTGAACGGAAATGACAAACGGATGACTCTGATTTTCGGGAGGTGTAGTTCCAAATCTCTATATAGCATCCGGAGATTGTGGAATAGTTGTCTGGCTTCGCGAGACTATCGGAGAGGAGGATAGACTTCTCTCTCGCTCGACGCTAGCCGGAGTCACCGACCGTAGGGCTATACCTTCAGCGACGGAAACCATTCCTCAGCTGGTTCCACCATTCCATTAGCGGATTTAAACATCTGTCAAATGACATTTGATGCAACATGCTAAACAAGTCAGTCGGTATGGGGGGAAAGAAAATATCAGGGACTCATCTCAGTGGTTCTGGACCACCAGGGCCCACTTGGACATCTCTAAAGCGCCGTTTGCGGTCCCACTTTTCATTGGTTAGAAGGGGTGGGCCGGCCGAGAAAGCATTGTCAGAGCATGTTTATTTTTTTCATGATCATTTAGTTAATCGTGTTCCGGCTTAGATGAAACGGAACCAACGTGGCACACTTTTACGTTTGTATTCACTGGTGTAAAGTTTGACACCAATCTTCTATTAAAAAAAATAAAAAAATAAAAAATGACATCAGTTTTGTGACAGCTGCGGGCTGTAGCACAGAGTGGAAGTGGAGAGGAGAGGAGTGAGATGGACAGAGAGAGAGAGAGAGACGAGAGAGAGAGAGAGAGAGGCGCAGAGAGAGGGGGAGGAGGAGGAATAGAACAATTGACCAGAAGCGACACGGGAAAGAGAGGTGACCTGATTGCTCAGCTGGCCAAGAGCACGGGAAAGGAAGCAGAGAGAGAGAGAGGGGTCCCAACAGTGGTGGATACTATTAGTAACTAAGTACATTTACTCAAAGCACTATTTCCATCTCTGGATTAATTATACTACTGTACTCTCATCTGCTACATCTCAGAGGCAAATATTTTCCAAAACTGCAGTTACATTGGTTTCTTTCCAGATTTAGATTATTGATCATTAATTAAGCTACCGGTATATAAGAGAAATCACACCCGTGTGAAGTGAGGGGTGTCTTATCATCGTACATCATCCATTCATTGACAATGGGGAATTTAATCTCTGTGTAGGGACAGAAATAGCCGATTTGCTCGTCTACATATGACGTACATTCTCCATTCATTGTCAATGGCATTTAATGTTTGTGTTGGGGACAATAATCTATACTATAGGCCCCAGGCGGTGGCGTAAACCGTCTGGGCCAACCCCGACTGGTAATGCAGTCGCAGTGTGCCGCGGGGTTCGACTCCCGAGCCCGACACGGGCCTTTACTGCATGGTCTTCCCCCCATCTCTCTCCCCGTTTCCTGTCAGCCTACTGTCTGTCCCTTCAAAAAAACCAACAAAAAGGCGTAAGCCGCAAAAAAAAATATCTTAAAAAAAAAAAAAAAATCTACACTATAGCTCCCCCAAAAATGTCCCAGCTTTGTCTGTTTGTGTGAACACAAACACGATGAGCAAAGTACATATTAGGGCTGTCCCCGACTAAGGATTTGTATAGTCGACTGATAGATGAATACATTTGCTGTTAGTCGACTAATATCGACTGAGAGGCTTGTCATTAGCCAGATTGAGCACAGCAGGTGAGATTGAGATTCTGGAGTCTATCAGGCCAGCGCACTGTGCGATTCAAGTCACAGGCAGTGGCACATTGCCACACAGGCAGGACACACTCCCACATGCACATTGGAGATTTGAACAGTCAGAATGTTCAAATGTGTTTATGTCCCCCCACAGACCTAGTGGAATAATACAATATTTTTGTATATTTTTTGTAAATATTGTATTTTTAATTTTTATATACAATATTTTGGGGCAAACCCCCCCCCCCCTTTTTTTTTCTTCTTTTTTTTTTAATGAACATCGACTAAGAGGTGGTCAGTCGACTGAGACCCGTTTCCGATCGATTGGTCGACTATTCGACTAATCGAGGTCAGCCCCTAGTACATATTGAGGATAAATGTGATGTCTGATGATAAGTGCACCCCTCACTTCACACGAGTGTGATAATTATTTATTTTTTAATCTACATGCTCACAACACATTGTGGTGAGCATGTAGAGTGGGCTATTTGTGTAAAATAGTGTAAAATAGGCTTGTTAATGCTGACCAATAGTTCAATAACATGACATGGCTCTGAAATGGGAACATATCCTGCATGATTTTCCTTGTAAGTGTATCTTGGGACACTAGACTTATTGCGCTTTGACTTCATGCAACACTTTGAATACTCATACTCTTA
>NC_139719.1:13830001-13883006 GCF_964188405.1 Protomyctophum parallelum
GGGAGGAGGGGTCTCTTGTGATGGCTCACTACGTCAGAGGGGAGGAGGGGTCTCTTGTCATGGCTCACTACGTCAGAGGGAGGAGGGGTCTCTTGTGATGGCTCACTACGTCAGAGGGAGGAGGGGTCTCTTGTCATGGCTCACTACGTCAGAGGGAGGAGGGGTCTCTTGTCATGGCTCACTACGTCAGAGGGGAGGGGTCTCTCTCATGGCTCACTACGTCAGAGGGAGGAGGGGTCTCTTGTCATGGCTCACTACGTCAGAACAAAATGATCAGCTCTCACCTCCTCATGAACACGGGTCATCATGGGGGAGGGGGGGGGGACCTCTGCGTTTGGGACAGGGACCACTGGAAACCTGCTGAAAATAGATCTACAAGATCTACAACAATGCGTGACACTGGGCTCACTTCCTTCCTGGACTACAATTCCCATAATGCTTTGGTGCACTGCTCCTCCTTGTGAATAGGGGGAGGGCTGTCTTACTGAGACAACATGTAGTCCAGGAAGTAAGTGAGCCCAGTGTCCACATCATGGAGCCTATGGACACTTAAAATATCTAAAAACACATATTGCCCACATAAAAACCCCAGGAAAGTGTTTCTTGTCTCCCAAACATCATTAAAATAAGATCTACTTTTGTGTTTAATTGACGGAAGAAAAAAACAAACAATCAATCTCAGTCCGGCCAATGAGAACTTGCGTCCTCACCTTCGTCTTCAATGTTTGCGTTTACACAAACACTCAAAATTACCACTGGTCTAAAGGTCAGGGGTCAGGGATTTGGTGGCCTGTCTCTTGTAGTAGCAACACATGCTTCCTCCTCATCCCACCATCATCACACCAGGAAGCATGTCAAGTATATATACCTGCTTGCTCTCTCTCTCTCTCTCTCTCTCTCCCTCTCTCTCTCTCTCTCTCTCACCACTAGCTCCTGTATAGCTCTGATGGTGCCTAATTAATTCTAATCACAATCATCCTAATAGCTTCTCACATCAAATACCCAGGAGCCATCCTAACAAAATACTCCATTCCTCTGGAAAGAAAAACAAAACAAAACATACACTCAACTCTGTTTCTGTGAGGCTGGTTCAACCCCCTCCCCTCCTCTCTCTCTCTCTCTCTCTCTCTCTCTCTCTCTCTCTCTCTCTCTCTCTCTCTCTCTCTCTCTCTCTTTCTCTTTCTCTCGCTCTCGCTCTCTCGCTCTCCAGTGTTGATTTTGACAGCAATTTAGATTTAGTTTTAGTCATAGTCCTTTGAATATAGTTATTCTATAGTCAGTATAGGACTAAACAGAAGGACATAATTTGCATACCTTTTTAGCGTGTGGCTGAAGGAGCCTATATGAAACCTACCCCCCCCCCCCCCCCCTATAGGGTGGTCCCTTGTACCGTGGGGGTGGGGCACAAGGGGTGAGAGGAAGAAGGGGCCGGGGGTGGTGGGGTGGGGTGGGGTGGGGTGGTGGTGGGAGGGTAGGGTGGGTGGAGGACAGGGTTCGTTCTCGTCTTGGAAACAGGAGGCACCATTTGAGGCGCAGTTGTATATCCCAAACACACTGTAGGGTCCCTTTTTTTTGTCTAAATGATTTCTAAGGACCTTCATATATGAACAAATATAATGTATTCCCCCCTAAAATATAGCGATGCGACACATAGTGAGCTTATAGATATTATATTTTCATTATGATATAAATTGGGCTTAAGTGACGATTGTTTTTTACATTTGGGTCCCTATAATAGATTTTTATGATTTGTACTTTATTAATTTTCTTTTATATATATATATAAGACATTGACATAGACAAAACACAACCAAAGAAATACATAACAAAACAAACGCATAACAAAACCAAACAATATAACAGATGCACAGAAATATCCCGCAGTCCACCCCAGCCCCAATTCCAGACATATTCCTTCAGTGTATTTTTCCAACGTTGCAGCCCGTTCAGAGCTCACTCAGAGCCAGAAACTAATCAGAGTCCTGATAGGTGCATATGGTAAAAGCCCCACTTTAAGTCATAGTCGTCCAATCTATTGAGCAGCCTGTATGACAGTCACTCGTAAGCGGCCAATAGTCCCATCGAGGCATCCCAGAGGGACGGTGCAGGTGCAGATGGAGCACCATGTTTCTTTTTTGAGTGTAAAGGTTTTGTAACTTGCTGCGGTAGACATTAAACACAGTGGGTCTCTAGATCATTCATGGGCAACTGGCGGCCCCCACCTTCACTTAATGCGGCCCTCAGGTTAATATTTGGATACTGATGAATGTTTTATTTCAGCTGTTACAATTCCAATCATGCAAACATGACCAGCTTTAGTAGCTTAATGAGCAGTATTGAAATGTTATTGTCTTTTTTATATGTCCAATGTATTTGTATTTAGTTCATAAAGTTAACATAACTATAACTAAATGTATTTGAAATTAAATACATTTTTTTCTTTTCAGGATTCCAATTCAAAAATAGTAAAAAAATATTCAGGTTTTTTATTCAAATATAGCAAAAACAATTGCCGATCTACAAGCTCAAAACACGTCACACCGCGACGCGTTTTGAGCTTGTAGATCGGCTATTTTTGCTACGACAGTAATATGCAACGTGGCCCTCTGGAGTGAGTGTGGAAATATAGTGGCCCTATGGAGTGAGTGTGGAAATATAGTGGCCCTCTGGAGTGAGTGTAGAAATATAGTGGCCCTCTGGAGTGAGTGTAGAAATATAGTGGCCATTTGGAGTGAGTGTGGAAATATAGTGGCCCTCTGGAGTGAGTGTAGAAATATAGTGGCCATTTGGAGTGAGTGTGGAAATATAGTGGCCCTCTGGAGTGAGTGTAGAAATATAGTGGCCATTTGGAGTGAGTGTGGAAATATAGTGGCCCTCTGGAGTGAGTGTGGAAATATAGTGGCCCTCTGGAGTGAGTGTGGAAATATAGTGGCCCTCTGGAGTGAGTGTAGAAATATAGTGGCCATTTGGAGTGAGTGTGGAAATATAGTGGCCCTCTGGAGTGAGTGTGGAAATATAGTGGCCCTCTGGAGTGAGTGTGGAACTATAGTGGCCCTCTGGAGTGAGTGTGGAAATATAGCGTCCCTCGCCATCGTCAAAGTTGCCCACCCCTGCTCTATAAGACAGACAGACAGACAGGGGGAGCTGTCCCAAACTGCACCCCCTGCTACCTCCCGACCTATAGCTGACGCATCCCCCCCAACGCTCAGTCTCATTGTATTTAGCCCTGGAACTCCCTCAAGTACGCCTGGGGGTCCCCGGACCCCACTTTGGGAACCACCGGTGTAGCCTATCCTATACCTACCTGCATGTGAGGACAGGGAGAGGACATAATGAAGCTATCCAGTGAAGTGAGTCCTCCTCCTGGCAGAGAGTGATGATCCGCTGCTAGCGCGCTACGCTAGCTAGCCTGTTAGCCTCCCTAATGAGCCGTTCACAAACAGCTCAACAACGGCATCATGGCCGCCGAATCCCAGGTTAGCCCTAATCACTCGCCACGAAGCACACGGACGCCCACTGTTTATTTCATGTTTCATTCTTTGTCGTTATATTAGGGCTAAACAACCATAAATACCTTTCTTTGCAATTATTCTATTGATTAGCTAATACACTTTTCAATTGAACCGAATTTATTTAATTCATTATAAAGGGAAAAATATTTTATTCATTTATTTCAGAATTATTTGTTTACGAGTTTTAATGTCTTCAACAAATCTCAGGCCACGCAAGGGAGGGAGGGAGGGAGAGAGAGAGAGAGAGAGAGAGAGAGAGAGAGAGAGGTGAAATGAAGAAATATCACAGATGTTCGCCTCCATGAACTGCTTCCCCTTCACAGCCTTCCTGTTCAAATTGGCTGTGTGTCTCTCTCTCTCTCTCTCTCTCTCTCTCTCTCTCTCTCTCTCTCTCTCCATATGAGAGACAAATGACTTCTCCTAACCTAATTCCAGTCTCAGTGTTCAGGGCTCTCAGTCTCTGCGAGTCAACAGCGGTTTGCCTCGACGCTGAGCAGACCCGGACTGTGATATGACTGCTCTAATTGTACCATATTCAGACGTTTATTGTTTTGTATACAGCATAGGTTGTGCTAAAGAGAAAACCTGTTTGTGCATGCGTGCCACTTTCTCAGGGCATGTCGGTAGCGTAATATACACAAACATTATAAATATTTTACTATTTAAACACATTTTCCATTTACAGGTTTGAAGATTGCTCGTTTGGGAATAGGACTTAAGTTTATTCAAATATGAAATGTTTTTCAAATAAACTTTCTAAAGGTGTGTGTGTGTGTGTGTGCGTGTGCGCGTGCGTGTGTGTGTGTGTGCTTGCGCGCCATGGTCGGCCAGGCCATGTGTTTCCTTGCAGTCCTCTCTGGGCCTCACGCCGCAGGGCCAGTTGTCTGTGTTTGAGCGGCTGAGGAATGGTCTAGGGTTTCACCTGTACCCCCTCCCCCCCCACCACACACACACACACACAGTCACACACACCACATGTACGGCCCTGGCTAGCTGGCTGGCTGGCTGGCTGGGCCCCCCGACCGACTGCCACGGGGGTCATGCTTGTGTGGCATGCCACATGCAGCTCGGGTGCATGGGCAGCCGACTCTGTCCTCACCCTGTCACTCATCTGTACCTCGCACCGTCCGTCCGTCCGTCCGTCCGTCCGTAGGGCTGCCACGGTGTGTCTTTCTTTGCATTGAACATTGGAACGTTCCAATTTGTAATCACAAATTGCACAGGGCAGATATGGCAAATATCTGCCATATCTGCCCTATACCCCAGAACCTAAGGGTGCTTTTTAAATCACTGTTAAAAACCCACCTATTCACACAGGCTTTCCTCTAGATTTATTGTATTGTCTTCACTATATGTGGTATTGTTTCATTTTATTTCTTCCGTGTACCGCTGTAACGTTTTATTGCTGTTGTTTTATTCCAGTAAGTGCCTCTAAACTGATGTATTGCCTTTTTATATTCCATTGGAAAGCACTCACTCGGTTTTGAAAAGCGCTTAAATAAAGTTTATTATTATTATTATAAATAACTTGACATCTCGCTCAAGTTCAAATTTGGGAAAAGCAGCCTAAGCCGCTGGTCCCTTCCTTCCTAAACCGCTGGTCCCTTCCTTGCTAAAGCCGCTGGTCCCTTCCTTCCTAAACCGCTGGTCCCTTCCTTCCTAAACCGCTGGTCCCTTCCTTGCTAAGCCGCTGGTCCCTTCCTTCCTAAACTGCTGGTCCCTTCCTTCCTAAACCGCTGGTCCCTTCCTTGCTAAGCCGCTGGTCCCTTCCTTGCTAAGCCGCTGGTCCCTTCCTTCCTAAACCGCTGGTCCCTTCCTTCCTAAACCGCTGGTCCCTTCCTTGCTAAACCGCTGGTCCCTTCCTTCCTAAACCGCTGGTCCCTTCCTTCCTTAACCGCTGGTCCCTTCCTTGCTAAGCCGCTGGTCCCTTCCTTCCTAACCTTTTCCCCCACACACACTCCCACACATGCACTTGTGTTTTACAGACATGTTTAACCACTTAAGCGCTAGCCTATATAAATGTAATTCTCGACGAATAGCAAAATAGTCTATCTATATAAACTCACGGGTGCTCACACTGTGCCGTGAGCATGTATGATGTAGATTAGCTATTTTCAATATTAAACCCTTTGGAGGAAATAAATATATTTTCTATTTCTGACAGTATAACGACCACAAGAAAAGCAATTTATGATTGTGTGTCATAACTTTCAAAAGTGTTAAAAAGTTTTGGATTATACCTCCTTGGCTTCTGAAAAGCGCATGCAGGCTGTGGTCTTTAGCGCCCTCCCGAGGGGTCCCCGGACCCCAGGTTCAGGTTGGGAACCCCCGGTCGGTCTAAACCTGGACACAGTGTGTGTAAAAAGAATGCTTGTTGGAGAGAGAGAGAGAGAAAGAGAGAGAGAGAGAGACGCTCTGGGTTTCATTCAGGGCAGGAAGAAGTGGCGGAGTGTCTTTGATTATTTCGCCATTTCTATTTCCCAGGGGTCATCTCTCGCATGCTCGCCCGCCGCCCCGGCAGATTCTGTGCTGTATATGACAGGCCAAGCTTTGATTGGTTCCTGATGTGTGTGGACAGCACGAGCGAGTCCCAGAGGTCCGCAATCATTTATGCTGAGGATATTAAATGATCTAATGGCCATGTTATTTAGACAGGATTAACCTGCAGAATGGCCACCGTTCTGTTTGTTGGGATGTGGATGTGGATGAAGGTGTTGCACTTTTTGCAATTAGTTATGATTAGTGGAACGTGCAGGAAACTGAAGGCATCTTGAATTCAGGGCAGACAACTTGGGGGATTTTTGTTTGTTCATTTGTTTGTGAGAAAAGTGTATTTTGGCCACGTCATTTGCAGCACAAGTGAACCTTTTCAAAGACAAAAATAGCAGACAAGCTCACAACGCGCCGCGATGCAATCAGGAGTTGTGATCGGCTATTTTCACCGCGCACACATGTGAATGGAAATAGATAGAGTGATCCAAAAATTGGTGCTTGGGTTCCGTGTGATTCTTGTTCCCAGTGCGTGAGGGAGGCCATGAGCAGACATGGTAGTAAAAACTGGCCTGTATTAGCGGAGGCCTCTTTCTCTCTGCCCTCTCTCTCTCTCTCTCTCTCTCTCTCTCTCTCTCTCTCTCTCTCTCTCTCTTCCCCCGACAGGAACTGGCTAATTTCCTGAACTTGATATACCATTTGGTCGACACAGAAGGAAACATCTGAGAGACTCGGAGAGAGGGGGATTCTCTGAGAATTCTCCACTTTGAAAACGCTTAATGAGTGTTCCAAAAACGTGCGGGTCAACGCTTTTTAACGTTTCACAGGTGGCGCGCGCCATTTCTTTTCCTCTTCTTGGGCCTTTTCTGGGGCACCTAAAAAGGCAAAGTGTGCACTCAGGAAATGAAGTTATTTTTTTCTTCCATGGGTATATAGCTCTGCATGGGCCCTTTGGATTCCATGCTGCAGTTCATCCCTCGGGCTCCTTAGCCCTCAGTCCTGCAGTGGTGAATCCATTTAATCCATTAGTTCACAACGCATTGTGAAGCGTCGTGTTGTCAACTTGTAGATTGGCTATTTTCAGCGATTGGCTATTTTCAGAATTTGATAATTTTGTCAATTTCTGAAAAATAAATATATTTTTAAAATGTCTGAAATTCTTACTTTAAAAAAATAAATGATAATAATAACATTAGAATTGTTAAAGGGCCAATTCAGCCCTTTTGCAACCAGATCTTTTTTTAATGATGTTTAGGAAACGCGTTCCTGTTTTTTTTCACACCTCCATGCAGTCTCCCCCTCTCCACAAGGAGGGGAAGTTGAGGCAATGTAGTAATTCAGCAATCCAGTCAAACCCTGCAGTCAAACACACAGACTTCATTATTTTTCTGGCCATAGGGTGCAAATTTCAATTTGTGCTACAAATACTAATAACATTGAGTGACTGCAGTTTCTTCCAGTGGTGAAATGTCCCTTTAAGCATTTTTTAAAACCTGGCCGAAAATGGAAAATAGGTCCTGAGCCACTGTTTGTGCAGCAGCGCTCCTAGAGGCCGCAGGCTGCGTTGCAGATCGATGGCGGTCAGTGGAGAGCCACTGTATCTGTTTCTGCGGTGTCCGCAGAGTCGCTCCTGTGCCAAAGGTCACGACCCCGGCCAGAGGTCACCTCTCCAGCCGGCCAGTAGTTGGCCAGCTGACCCCTTGCTCCTTGCGGGCTGACCGTCACCCCCCACTCCGTCGCCCTCAATGAACAGAGTATTTCTATATTGTGGTATATACTTCCACCACTGCCCGCCCAGTGGTGGAAAGTAACTAAGTACGTTTACTTATAAGTACTGTACTTATAAGTACAATTTGTGGGTATTTATTTTGTACTTTACTGGAGTATTTCCAATTTTCAGTACTTTTACTTCTACTACATCTCTTTGTAGATTCTGTAGAGATTGAAGATCTGCTATAGTCTGCTATAGGCCTATTATTGCTATATTGCAGTATTGATACTTTTACTTTACCCATTTAGACCTGAGGCCGATTCTAAAACAAATGGCACGTTAGGCTAGGCTATACGGTAGCTTGTGGTCGCGTTAGCTGGCGGCGGGAGGGGGGCTGTGTTTCGGTTGCGTGCGCAGCGGGAGGGAACGAGTTGTGCTGCCTTTGTTTTGGGCATTAAAAACGAGCGAGGGAGGGCCCCAGGCCGGGCCGGCCGTAATAATACAACTAAAAACTAAAAACAGAATAATTTCCAGACAAAAGCACTGGTCTGCGTCTGATGTGCAGCTCGAGCATTAAACTTGTGCAGAGTATTACTTGATCCTATCGATCGCCCCGGTACTCTCCAGCCGGAGAGAGAGAGAGAGGGCAGTGTGCAAAATCAATGCTTTATTTTCTCCTAGGCTACCCTTGTTCATGCTTGTTTTTATGTCGATGAAAGGGGGAGAGAGAGAGAGAGAGAATCCATTTCTCTCCATAATATTCCTTCTCTCCATTGACTGCAATTAATTATTTGGGGCAAAAGACCCCCTTGTTCTGCGTTATGTGTCTTCAGATGGCATATCATTGCTGCATCCCCCCCCCCCCCCCTTATCTATCTGTATCTGTGTCCCATTGTTCACAACACCAACGGGATGGATTCACCTTTTATGTTGCACTGTCTGTGGTGGCTGGCCGGGTGGGTGATGTCATGTTGTTTGTTACTGGAGTTGCATGGTCAGATGGACTCAATATCACTTTGTCATCTGCATGGGAGGAGTGATGCAGACTAGAGGAGTCACACCTTTTCATCTGCATGGGAGGAGTGACGCAGACTAGAGGAGTCACCTTTTCATCTGCATGGGAGGAGTGATGCAGACTAGAGGAGTCACACCTTTTCATCTGCATGGGAGGAGTGATGCAGACTAGAGGAGTCACACCTTTTCATCTGCATGGGAGGAGTGACGCAGACTAGACGAGTCACCTTTTCATCTGCATCGGAGGAGTGATGCAGACTAGAGGAGTCACACCTTTTCATCTGCATGGGAGGAGTGACGCAGACTAGAGGAGTCACACCTTTTCATCTGCATGGGAGGAGTGATGCAGACTAGAGGAGTCACACCTTTTCATCTGCATGGGAGGAGTGATGCAGACTAGAGGAGTCACACCTTTTCATCTGCATGGGAGGAGTGATGCAGACTAGAGAAGTCACACCTTTTCATCTGCATGGGAGGAGTGATGCAGACTAGAGGAGTCACACCTTTTCATCTGCATGGGAGGAGTGATGCAGACTAGAGGAGTCACACCTTTTCATCTGCATGGGAGGAGTGATGCAGACTAGAGGAGTCACACCTTTTCATCTGCATGGGAGGAGTGACGCAGACTAGAGGAGTCACACCTTTTCATCTGCATGGGAGGAGTGATGCAGACTAGAGGAGTCACACCTTTTCATCTGCATGGGAGGAGTGACGCAGACTAGAGGAGTCACACCTTTTCATCTGCATGGGAGGAGTGATGCAGACTAGAGGAGTCACACCTTTTCATCTGCATGGGAGGAGTGACGCAGACTAGAGGAGTCACACCTTTTCATCTGCATGGGAGGAGTGATGCAGACTAGAGGAGTCACACCTTTTCATCTGCATGGGAGGAGTGACGCAGACTAGAGGAGTCACACCTTTTCATCTGCATGGGAGGAGTGATGCAGACTAGAGGAGTCACACCTTTTCATCTGCATGGGAGGAGTGATGCAGACTAGAGGAGTCACCTTTTCATCTGCATGGGAGGAGTGATGCAGACTAGAGGAGTCACCTTTTCATCTGCATGGGAGGAGTGATGCAGACTAGAGGAGTCACACCTTTTCATCTGCATGGGAGGAGTGACGCAGACTAGAGGAGTCACCTTTTCATCTGCATGGGAGGAGTGATGCAGACTAGAGGAGTCACACCTTTTCATCTGCATGGGAGGAGTGACGCAGACTAGAGGAGTCACCTTTTCATCTGCATGGGAGGAGTGATGCAGACTAGAGGAGTCACCTTTTCATCTGCATGGGAGGAGTGATGCAGACTAGAGGAGTCACACCTTTTCATCTGCATGGGAGGAGTGACGCAGACTAGAGGAGTCACCTTTTCATCTGCATGGGAGGAGTGATGCAGACTAGAGGAGTCACCTTTTCATCTGCATGGGAGGAGTGATGCAGACTAGAGGAGTCACACCTTTTCATCTGCATGGGAGGAGTGACGCAGACTAGAGGAGTCACACCTTTTCATCTGCATGGGAGGAGTGATGCAGACTAGAGGAGTCACACCTTTTCATCTGCATGGGAGGAGTGACGCAGACTAGAGGAGTCACACCTTTTCACGGCTGCAACTATTGGCTGTTTCATTATCGATTTTTGACGAGTCACACTTTTGTACCACTTTAGAGGCAACGTTGAGAAGAAAAAGTATAAATACATAGTCAGGGAGCTTGTAGATCGGCAATTTCCGATATCTGCGATACGACAAAGCGCAGTATCCACTATCCAGGGTGTGTGGGTTTGTCTGCGTTTGCATTGACACATTCCATGTCGGCGCTGTCAGGCTCCCTGCATTGCGGTCCCATATACTGTATGCCACAGCCACAGCTTGCCAAAGCATTTAACCCATTTAGGCCTGACATTGACATTTAAAAAATGTCTTCTTCCGGTAAATCATGACAGTTTTCTGAAATACGTTTCTGAAATACGGAAAAATGTTTCCGTATCAGTGGTGCTCAATATTTCATGTCAAGGACCCCAACAATTATATGTAATTGGCCACCGACCCCCATCTGAAAATATGTTATCCCAGGAACCCCGCAGAAGCAAAGATTTGAGTTAAAAACGTTCGCTCTGAAAGGATATATATTCAAAGATTTGTGCCGCATTTTCACAATTTTTCAAAAATAGCAGAATAGCAAAATTATAACATAATGCTTAAAACACCAAAAGGGGTTCCCGCCCAAAACTTGTTAAAGGGCTTGTTGTGTGTTCGCTTCGCGTGTTGCCTCGGCTTTGGCGTGAAGTGGTGATCGATCAGTGGACGACATATACCGACCGGGCCGACACAAAAGATCCCAGAGATTTAAATCCCATTAAATTGAGGTCTGTCCGTGGGCCTAATAAATAAACTGCATGTCAAACTGAGGGTCCTTAAAAATTATAGCGGTTGAAAATCACTGCTGGGGTCCGCGGGAAAATAAGTATTCATCCGGGGGTCCTTGACATGAAAAAGGTTTGAGAACCACTGTTACAGTATATTGTACATACACACACAGTGATGGTTTGAGAACCACTGTTACAGTATACTGTACATACACACACAGTGATGGCTGCACTCACGAGGAGCCATTGTGTCCACCCCCTACCCCACCCCCCCCACCCCCGGTGAAGGTTAACTGTCTTTTTGTGTGTGTGTGTGTGTGTGTGTGGGGGGGGGGGGGGGGGGGGGGGGGGGGGGGGGTCAGGAAGCGTTAGCCCACAGCCCTCTTGCCAAGCCTTGGACGTGAACAATCCTCTGCCTGTGGTATGAGAGGCAGGGACAGAGAGGAAGGGAGGGTCAGTCATGGCGCTGCTGGAGGAACTATTCACATTTTCCCCCCTTTTTTGTTTTTACTTGAGTAAACCTAACAATCCCACAATGTCGAAAGTACTCAAGTAAAAAAAAAAATTGTGTATTCGAAATTTTACTTGAGTAAAAGTACAAAAGTATTGGTGTCAAAATATACTAGGCCATCTGCAAAAAGCTCACCAAGCGTCGCAACGCGATGCGCTGTGAGCTTGCGTGGTGCTGTAGATCTGTTATCTTCAAATCCCCCATGGTGTAAAATAGAGCTTAGTTGATTTGTGTACTGTATGTATTCTAAATTGGCTTGAACTAGTCAATTCAAAGGAGCTTTATTGGCATGGGAAAACACGTTTACATTGCCAAAACAAGTGGCTATAAAAAGCTATATTTCCAAATAGCCACATTGTAAAATAGAGCTTAGTAGATCTGCTGTGTAGGCCTAATGGATGTGTTCTAAATCGGCTACAACTGGCAACCAGTAACTGAAGCTGTCGAAGATAATATAAAATCACACCTGCGTGAACTGAGCAGTGCAGGCTGCTTAGAAACACTGCTGCATGCTGGCTGCAGTTTTAGGCTTTTAGACATAAAAGACGCCTGCTCTCTCGCTGTTCTGGGGGGAGATTGGCAGAACAGCTCGCAGTTCATTTTCAATGGTGGTTTTGACGAGAGACAAAATTGCTCCATGGGGGGAGGAGGGCAGAAGACAGCCATGGACGTCGAAACCACGTGACTCCCATTGACTGCCTTTTATGTGTGACTGGAGCCATAGTGCTCAGTGTGAATGGCCCTTTTAGGCTGCTCAACAGCGCCACTTTAGGCCGCCCAGTGGTATTGTAGCTATTCGTACTCCAAACAGACATTATATACTGACATACACATGAAGCGGTTATAGGCACCGCTCAATAAATAATAGTTGAGTACAGTGGAGTGTTTGAGAACAGAACAATCCTGTGCCTGTGGCTTAGGGTCGGGGAGAGACAGACAGGAAAGGGATGGTCGGAGCCAGCCAGGGAGGGAGGGAGGGAGGGAGGCAGGCAGGCAGGCAGGCAGGCAGGCAGGCAGGCAGGCAGGGAGGGAGGGAGGCAGGCAGGCAGGCAGGCAGGCAGACAGGCAGGCAGGCAGGCAGACAGACAGGCAGGCAGGCAGGCAGGGAGGAAAAGTGGAAAGAAAGTATAGACTTCCAGAAGTCAGAGTAGTGGCAGTGATATAATTTGACAACTAGACATAGTGAGGAAATATTTCCTGGAGAAATGGGTGTTTTGTGGTTATAGGATTAGGCTCTTATACAGCTTAGCTTTAAGTTATGACTGATTCATGCGTTGCATGCCAGTGCCAGTGTGCATGGCAGTGTCGTAAATAACTGATCTACAAGTTAACACCTTGTGATTTTCAGCTTTAGCGGATATAGGGTTAGAAATGGCATTTGATCAAAATGGCATTCATAAAATCACAATGCGTCACATGATCGCATTGAAATGTATATAGAAGTGCACAATGTGTGTTTTGTAATATTAATCAACATCTACAAAGTACAAAGTAACCGGTAACCTAAAACTAAGCTTTTCAAATACAACCTACAATATTTGGATCTGAGATGTAGAAGTAAAAGTATTGGAAATTGGTCATACTCAAGTAAAGTTAAAAAGAACACCTCAAAAGTACAGTACAGTACTTAAGTAAATGTACTTAGTTACTTTACACCACTGGTGTGTGTGTTTGTGTGTGTGTGTGTGTGTGTGTGTGTGTGTGTGTGTGTGTGTGTGTGTGTGTGTGTGTGTGTGTGTGGAGCTCAGTTCTGCAGGGCAACATCAGGGCTCTTATGTTATGCAACTGTTCTGTTTTTGTTTCCCAGCCATGCGAGTTTTGATCCAGATCGTATGAAGCATAATAATAATAAATGCTTAACTTTCTGTTCACATGCACGCACACACACACGCACACACGCACGCACACACACACGCACACACGCACGCACGCACACACACACACACACACACGCACACACACACACACACACAGGGTTTGTCCCCATCACACCCAAAAACAGGCTCCATTTAAGGTATTTTTCCTGCAAAACGTATTTGAAAAGTGGCCAGAAAAAGTAATGCTTTGGTTGGTTCAAGTTGCGCACGCACGCACACACGCACGCCATGCACGCACGCCTCGCATGCACACGCATACACACACACACACACAAATGTGTGTGGAATTAATAGAGACACAGAATAGATTCATCAAGTTGTGCACACACGCACACACACACGCACACACACACACACACACACACACTTACACACACGGCAGAGTGCTTGTGCACGCACCACAGCTTCATAACAAATCAACGGTTGCATCTTTGTTAAATTGTCCAGGAAATAGTTTGCGGTGCTTTGATAAGGCAGGTGTTTATATGGTAATAAGCTGTGGGTGTGGGGTGGGGGGGAGGGGGGGGGGGGGGGTAACCATGAAGTCATCAGGGTGTTATATGAGAACAAATGGAGCTCATCTCCTTCTCAACCAGGGCTCCAAACGGACCCTTAGGGCCCCAAACAAACCCTTAGGGCTCCAAACGGACCCTTAGGGCTCCAAACGGACCCTTAGGGGTCTGTTAACTCATCTCCTTCTCAACCAGGGCTCCAAACGGACCCTTAGGGGTCTGTTAACTCATCTCCTTCTCAACCAGTGCTCCAAACGGACCCTTAGGGGTCTGTTAACTCATCTCCTTCTCAACCAGGGCTCCAAATGGACCCTTAGGGGTCTGTTAACTCTTGAGAGTGTACATTTGGAACCTGTTTTGTAAATTATTTGTAATCTTTGTGACCCCAATCTATACGCTGTAAAATTGTCAGCGTTGATTTCATTACATTTATGGGGGGCCTAATGCATAACTTGAAATTAAAACGTTTTGAGAACCAATAAAAATAGAAGCGAGCTGAAGAGAGACCATTATATGGCCGTTCTTTGAGCGGCCCCGCCCCCTGTACGAATATAGACTGAAAATACAATACTATGGTTTTCTGTGGGTAGAGATACGAACACAGATCTACCAACTCGTAACGTGTCACGCTGCGATGTGCTGTGACTTTGTAGCTCTGCTGTACTTTGGCGAAGAGATCTGGTGTAGACAAACAAACTCAACAACTTGTTCTACTAAGCATAGAGAGTGGTTAAGATCAGTGTGTAAACTAACTCAGCACATTTACTCAAATACTGTAACATTTTTGAGGTAGTTTTTCCAATTTTCAATTCTCATATTATTACAAAACATAAAAATTGCCGATCTACAATCTCACTACACCTTGTAGATCTGCTATTTTCAAAAGAAAAACCTGTGAAATGGAACATTCTGCACAATGAGTACTTTCTACTTTTTTTACTTACATTCTTAGTACATTTTGATACCAATACTTTCATACTTTTGTTCGAGTACATTTTGAATTCTGGACTTTTACTTGTAACCGAGTATACATCTACATTGCAGTATTGATACTTTTACTTTAGTAAAACATAGGAGTACTTTTTCCACCACTGGCTAAGATGTAACTCGACCTTGCATTTGGCTTCAGAAGAAGAAATGCCCTGTCATGATGCCGCTCGCCTCTCACATCCTCCTCATCCAAGGACAAGCATTCTTCACAAACATAAAATTAGTAGTGAAACGTCTTCTCTGCCTCCTCTCTCTCTCTCTCTCTCTCTGATTGAGATGCAGCGCACAGAGCAAACAGACGGGCAGGCAGGACGAACAAAGATGTCTATCCACACACAGAGGTTGTCCTGCTATCTCATCTGATGGTGACACGTCGTCGCTGTGCCTGCCACAAAGACAGCCTGTCTCTGTTGGTAAATAACCCATGTAGACCTGAGACCATGACTCTACAAAATGTCTTCTAAATCACCACAGCTTTCTGAAAAGTCTATGTTTTCTATGTAGGTGGTTCTCAAACTATTTCATGTCAAGGATCCCAAAAATGTATTTGGCCGAGGACCCCCATGTCTGAAAATATGTTGTTCCACGGAAGATCCAGCAGCAAAGATATGAGTAAAATATGATATATGTTCTTTCATGATGATGAAAGAACATATATTCAAACATTTGCGCCACATTTTCGCAATAAAAGAAAACAGCAGATCTTCAAATATTTGAAATATTTTTTAACAGCTAAAGTTAAAAATAATAATGGTTAAAGTGGTTAAAAGCTATATGGAGACACAGATGCGTCCTCAGGTCTAAATGGAATAATGAATAGGTCACACCTGGTGGTCTCTGTGAGGATGGCAGCCGCTCTCTTCCCCTTCCGGGTGGGATGCGAGAGACTGTGTGTGTGCATGGCGTGCGGTTGTTTTAATACTAGTGATGGCCGAGTGTCCCCACAAGTATATCTGAATTTGAGCATTATACATTGTGAGGAGCATTTCTCTGGTCCTGGAAAATATTCAGGTTGGTGTTTGGATTAGAGCAGTGGTTTTCAACCTCAAGGTCTATTTGTTATTGTGGGCATTTTGAGCCACAGCCCACCATTTGATGAGATTTAGCCCAAAACTATTTTGTTGTTGTTGAATGCGATTCTGTCCACAATTCCATGCTGTATTGATGTGTGGTACCATTAGGAGAGATAACAGGCAAACGTTGATCTAAAATAACAATGCTTCTACATTCTCTAATTGTGTAGTCTTCTTGTAAATGAAGTAATGATCTTTAACTTTAATTTTGATAGATCTATAAAGGGTCCATTTGCTTACCAACTCTACATCATTTAGCTGGGGACCACCTGGAACCCCCTCAAGGACCACCGGTTCAAAACCACTTGGGGCTGGGGTTAGAGTTTTCAACAAACGAACAAAGCAAGTGTCACAAATACAATACAATACAATAAAAACAGTTAAAAATGAGGAAAGTATGTCATACTGTCAATAAGTACAATAGGAGCAGGGACACGCAGAGAGTGTTAGAGAGGTAGGGGCTGAAAAAGGGGCACTTTTGGACAAAAATATCAGATCTACAATCTCACAACGCGCTGCGACGCGTTGAGAGCTTGTAAATCAGCTATTTTCCGGGCGCAACCCTGCAGCACTCTTTAGCTAGTGGAGATGCGGTGTAACTACATGGATTTCGAAACAAATTTGTTTACCGCCAAAATGCTGTGTTCAAGTTCAGGAGAAAGAAAAAGCAATTCTCCTGAATGCTTCCTTCCGGCATGGCATGGAAAGGAGTGGCATTTGCATTTCTTTCACCATAGTAAAATGCTGCATTCGTGGTCTGGAAAGGGCAGTTGTTTTACAGACGGGTAAAATGGAAGTGCTGAAGCCCCCTTTGATGTCTATGTGTGCACTCCCCTGCATGGGAGGGAGCTGATGGTAGGTGTTGTCGACAATAAGCCTCTCTCCAAACCTACTTAACACCCTAATCGCCCAGCACGAAGGTTCACTGTCCTTTCTATTAGTATCGCCCCGACGCCCAGGACAAAGTTTTGTCCAAAAGACGAAGTTTATTGATATGAAAACCGATCGCATCGCTCCACAGCCTGGGAGCGCCTGTTGTTCAATCCTCGATGTTGCGCAACAGTGAGACGTCATCGAAAATGTCCCCCCTCTGTTTAGCCGACGACAACGAAAATCTTAAAACGTTAATAACTCGCAATCTAAATCATCCCGTCTAATTATTAAAAACAGATCCTGGGTTAGACGGCCCTCCGCTGTCCAGTTGCTAGTCGCGATAGATTTATTATTATTATTACCTCCCGTTGTTGTCGATCGCATCTGGAACAACACCCGGTCCGTCGGTAAAAGTGCCCCGTTGCTATAAATCGTCTGGGCGCTATAATTTAATGGATTAAATAACCCCGGGCAAATAAAGTGTTTTAATAACTTCCTTACTGAGCACAGTGATGTCACTCAAAAGAATAGCTGATCTTCAAGCTTGCAGCGTGTTACACTGCAACGTGTTGTGAGGTTGTGGATTGGCTGTGTGTGTGCGTGTGTGCGTGCGTGCGCTGTGTACATTCATCAGAATTCTCCTGCAGTCTCCACTTTTGTGTTTTCTTTAACCTCTAGCCATAGTGTCCTCTTGTGTCAAACTCACCAAAGTGCTTTAACTGCGTCTGTGCAGATGTATTATGTGTGTGTGTCTGCGTGCGCGCGTGCGCTTGTGTGTGCGTGCGCATACAGTGTGTACCATTGACTTTGAAATGCGATGGTGAACTTGTAAGCTGCTTTAGCTAAAGTCTTCTGTTGAATAAGACTACATAAAAAAGCCACTATACAAGCTAACAAATTTAATGGCTTAAAATGTCATCTGCAGCTTAAGATGAAGTGTCCTTTTTTATGTGTCTAAAAGGGTGCACGGTATACTGAGTTCAGGGTTATCCGCAAAAAGAAAAGCACCATGTCCCTCATTAGGATGTGTGATTTCTCTAGTGTCTCGTTCGTTTAGTGCATCTTGTGCAGTCCTTCTCAAAGTGGGGTCCAGAGACCCCTAACAGAGTTCTAAATGTACCCCGCCGCAATAGATCTATAACTCTGAGAGGTGTGCACATGGAACCAAATGGACCCTTATTTATTACGGGTCTACGCGGGCCCCTTGCGGCTCCATTTGCACACTCTCAGAGTTGAGGCTCATATACAGTACATACTGTATACTCCAGGGTGAAGTGATAGGTTATCACCACAAACTGGAGTATGTATAAGCCTTTATGGGGGTCCTTGGAAATTGGAATCATTTCCGTTTAGCTTTTTTAGAACCACTTATTCAGTGCCATAAAATCACAAATGGGTAGAAGCTAATTCAAATTGAGATGTAATGCATCATCGGGCGTGCCACCATCTCTTTTCTGTCAAGAATACATGTCTGATTAAAATGACACGCGGCGTATTGAGCTACAGTGTACCAATTAGAACAGTTCTCCATAAAAGAACAGAGAAAAAAAAGTCCCGGTGCTTTAGTACTCCTAACAATCAGCATTAATGACTTGCGGCTGTGAGCTAAAGAAAAAGAAGCTAGCTCCTCGCACTTTATTTCTCAAATTATAACGCTGCATTTTGACACGACAAAACATTTGAGGAGCTCTAAAAACGGCTGAAAATGTTTCTATGTATTAAAAGTTTCAGTTCATTTTATATGAGAAGACATGCTGCTACATGTACAGTAGGTGCTCCCTGCACTTACCGTATGTTACCTTTCTCTCTTTTTTTGCAAGATGAAAATGATTCTTAAATGCATTTAATGGACATTTTGTTACCGTGAGTTTGTGTTTACTGTATTTATTATTTGTCACACCAAAAATTTAAATCTTTACTTAACCCATTTGGGGCGGGAACCCCTTTTGGTGTTAGCATTATGTTATGCTTTAGCTATTGAAATATAGCAGATCTACGAGCTTGTAGCTCTGCTATTTTTGAAAAATCGAAGAACGACTGACATAAAAACATAGCTTTTCCAGAAAACTGTCAGGATGTAGAAGACATATTTTTTTGAATCTGATCTCAGGTCAAAATGGGTTAAAACGCATGTTGCTCCTAATATCAGTTATTATCGCTCTCCTTGATCACTAATAAACGGCATTGACGCTGAGAAGATCCTCTGGGTCGATTCCCTAGTGCTTACTCTCCTGACAGTCAGCATGTAATGACTGACTATGAGCCCAATTGGATTTTCTACCTTTCGCAGCCTTCCAGGAAATGCACTGCTCAGGTTTTCAGCACAGGGAACATTGTAAATCTAATTTAGCCATAATCCTGCTGCAACGCTGCCATTGAAACCGTTGGGCCATATGGCTCAGAAGAAGTATATAGTAGGTTAGAAAGTGACTAAACCTTCATTTACTCAAGCACTGCAATTATAAAGTACAATAATTCTGCTGTACTTTACCTTTGTTGTTTCAATACTTTACACGTTATTCACCGCTAAATATTGTATTTTTTGATTTTTACTACTTTGTAGGTTTAGATTATTATTACAAAACGTACGTTAACCAATTAAGGTTGTAGATCTGTTAGTAGATCTGTTAGTTTTTGCCTGTAACACAGAGCATATTTATATTGTAGTATTTCTACCTTTCTTAAGTGAACTTCTTCCACCACGGCTCGGAAGACTTCGAGAGCACTGTTCAGGTGATAGTTTATTTATGGTTCTTAAAAGACCAACTCTCAGGTAGCAGAGCAGAGCAGGTAGATGCATTAAAGGACCAACTCTCAGGTAGCAGAGCAGAGCAGGTAGATGCATTAAAGGGCCAACTCTCAGGTAGCAGAGCAGAGCAGGTAGATGCATTAAAGGACCAACTCTCAGGTAGCAGAGCAGAGCAGGTAGATGCATTAAAGGACCAACTCTCAGGTAGCAGAGCAGAGCAGGTAGATGCATTAAAGGACCAACTCTCAGGTAGCAGAGCAGAGCAGGTAGGTGCATTAAAGGACCAACTCTCAGGTAGCAGAGCAGAGCAGGTAGATGCATTAAAGGACCAACTCTCAGGTAGCAGAGCAGAGCAGGTAGATGCATTAAAGGACCAACTCTCAGGTAGCAGAGCAGAGCAGGTAGGTGCATTAAAGGGACAACTCTCAGGTAGCAGAGCAGAGCAGGTAGATGCATTAAAGGACCAACTCTCAGGTAGCAGAGCAGAGCAGGTAGGTGCATTAAAGGGACAACTCTCAGGTAGCAGAGCAGAGCAGGTAGATGCATTAAAGGACCAACTCTCAGGTAGCAGAGCAGAGCAGGTAGATGCATTAAAGGACCAACTCTCAGGTAGCAGAGCAGAGCAGGTAGATGCATTAAAGGACCAACTCTCAGGTAGCAGAGCAGAGCAGGTAGATGCATTAAAGGACCAACTCTCAGGTAGCAGAGCAGAGCAGGTAGATGCGATGCGAGCGGCTGAACCGTGGCTATCAGCCCTGCCGTCGGCCGGGGCGTGTTGGTGTTGCAGAGATAGCGGCGCAGCAGAGACTGCATGCGTCACGCCGAGCGTTGATTCATGAGGGTGTTTTTTATCTCTTTGTGTAACGTCGCTGCATGTCGATGGGTGGAAACCACGTAATGACCAACACTTATTTTCCAGGGTGGGGTAAAAAAAATCACACCCGTGTGAACTGAGTGGTGCAACTCCCCTCTCCCCCCCCCCCCCTCCTCTCTCTCTCTCTCTCTCTCTCTCTCTCATCAGCAGGCAACAGTGCAGCACTATCTCTCTCTCTGTTTCTGGCACAACAGCGCCCCTACTGGTACTTATAGTCATACTGGTGCTCATTAACGTCACATAGGTGGACACACGGACACATAGGTGAACACGGACATTGCTGTTCCTTGGAGTGGTTGCACCACTCAAAAAGGAACCTGTATGTACTGTACAGTATGTGTTCCACTGCAGTGCATGGTCCTGCATATTCGTCATGTAACTGCATGTTACAGGCAGTTACATGTTACATGTTATTTCCCAATACTTTCAAGATGTTTATTTTATTTTATTTTTTTACCAATGTTTCAAAAATAGCAGATATTATAGCTCGATAGTATATCGAGCTATTTTGACTACTGCACACTGCGATTTCTTTTTTTAAATAAAAAAAATATTAAATATGGTTAATCCTTTGATGCCAACATTGACTGTGGCGCTGTGGTAAGCGAGCGTTGCCTGACGTCGGGTATATACTGTATATTTTTGAATCAATACTACCGGTAATCATCTCATCATTGGCACAGGTGGGTTTAGTACCGAAACATGAGAAATCCCGTGACTGACACTGATCGAGTTAAAGTGGTTAAATTGACCGTGAAAGTATTTTAACTATTGTTTTGCTGTACCCCTGGGGGTCCCTGCCCGCGGACCCCACTTTGAGAACCAAATGTTGTCAATGGATCAAATGTAGTCGTTATTTTGTTGTCACAAGCTCTTGTTGATAGCTATACTTTCCCCTCGGTTCAATATGTATGATGCCACACATACACCCTCAACCACTTTATTTCACTGTCAGAATGTCTCAAGAAGAGCAAAAGGTTTGCCACAAAAAGTTTGACAGATGGAGATATGAGTGTTCCCCCCTCCCGCCCGCAGCGATATGAATCTGTGATGTGCACGGTGATCAGTGGAGCGATCGCTAGCTGCGTTCCTTTTCTCGTTGCTGCTGTTGCAACATGGCCCGCTGTGAAGTGGCATTGGGGGGCCGTTGCTTGTGTTTTCTTAAAGGTTATGCTGTTGTGTTGTCAGGGAGGAGGAGGAGGACGGGGTGTGTGTTTGGATGTGTGGCAGAAGAGAACACAGTCTCCCCAGACTTTAAGTTCACTGCAGGGCTCTGTGGTATATAGCAGCAGGATTGAAGATATACGTATCTACTCACCATATGAATTCTACTGACAGACAGCAGTGACTGTGTATAGTGGGTTAAGTTCACTGCAGTGTTCTGTGGTATATAGCAGCAGGATTGAAGATGTATACGCATACTCACCTTATGAATTCTGCTGACAGACAGCAGCGCCACACAGTCAATAACCTTTTGTAGCGACGCTGTGAGGCGGGAAACCTTCCAATGTAGTCACAAACTCTTGTTAATGCTTTGGCTTGGTTCAGTATTCATAAAAACCCACAGACAGATCGTTTTAACTTTCTGGAATTTCGTGCGACATTTCTTTGGACGACGAAAGTAGGGAATTAATTTATGAAAATAACATATAACCCTGACATATGGAGATAGCAGCTTCAAAAGGTGCACTGTGTAGAAGAAGAAAAAAAACTCCTGCTCATTTTACAAAGACAAACTCTCGTCATCGAAGAATTAGGGTACAACTGTCTGGGCTTTTCCTCGCGAGCCAACGGCACAACAAATTAAAGAGCAGCGAATGTTTACTGGGCTGTGGAGGAGAGTGGGAAGTAGGAACAACACCATGTTTCCTGTCTGGTGATTTGTTAAAAAAGAAAAAAACCCTCCTTGAATAAATTTTGTTCTGGAAAGCTGCCTGGCTGCTGCTTTGCAGGGACTTTTTCACTCTGTAAACACTGGAAAAGGAGACCCCATAGATTCTGGCCCCGCTCTCACTCCTTCCATTATTTCCATTGTACTGCGTGCGTGCGTGCGTGCGTGCGTGAGTTCACTGCACTGCACTGCACTGCACTGCACTGCACTGCACTGCACTGCACTGCACACACGTATTGGAAGTGTAATTATTACGCAAGTTTACTATACTTTTGAGATACTCCGCTACATATTTGAGCCAAATTTGTACTTTTTAACACCACTGCAATTATTGGACAGCTTTTTAGTTACTTGTCATGACTACAAATACTTTGTAGTTAACTTTGGCACTGTACGTATATTTTGAGGCAAGTACTTTTACTCAAGTAAAACTCAAGTTTTAATACATAAAAACATAAAAAATTGCTTTTTAATGCACGGAACACACAGAGAAGGTGTCCCCATTCACGTGCACTTTATTGTGTATAATATTGATGTGTGTGTGCTGTGCATATGATTGTGCGTGCAGCCTTAGTACGTGAAGTGTCAGGTGCCTGTGTGTGTTCTTTGTTTAAAAAAGGGGTGTAGTACTTTTTTCAGACACGTGTTTGGCTCCGACAGCCATTAGACCGATAACCTACCTCTATCCATAACCTAACCCTAACCCTAACCTACCTCTATCCCTAACCTAACCCTAACCTACCTCTATCCCTAACCTAACCCTAACCGCAAGCAGCTCATGTCCGACCATTGTTCCTGCATGTCGGACTAATGCTCCGTCGGAAATTTACGTTCGGATCCCGTTTAGAAAGATAAACCCTATCTTTCCTATAGAGCATGCAATGATAGAAATAGAATGTGTGTTATGCATGTGCGATTGAGTGTGTAACTGCCACTGTTTGTGCGTTCAGGATATGAATGTTATACATGTTATGTATATTTATTTTTTAACACTGTAGGTTCAGTGCACTATAGTTACTTACTTTTGTTGTGCGATCAAGATAGCAGTATTTGTATAGCTTGAGGTGATATTTCTGTTCTTTTAATTATTCTTCAGGTAACATCTGTATTCTGCAGAGACCAACTAGAACAAGAGGAATATAACAATAATGAAAATAATAATAAAAAAGAAACGTTGCTTGTTGTTGAACACGGTATTGAATTACGCAACTTGGCACCGACTCGTGTCGGATTATATGGTGGTTCTTAAAGTGGACCCAGCGACGGGGGGTCCAGCCAGGGGATTGGTTTGGTTATTGCATCACAATCTGTTCATATTGACCACTTATTTTATAGCACTTCAGCTATTCAAACATAGCCCGATCGGCAAGCTCACAGCACCTTGAACATTTTTTTAAACGCAAAACAAATCTCACGACATTTCTTTCAAAAATCTTGAAAGAAATATGTGAAAAAACAATTATTATGGATTATGTCTTAAGTGACTTGACGTGGCGACGTTTGAGACGTGTAACCGTCGTGAATCATGTGTCACAAGAGAGAAAACACCACCATTGAGTGTGTTAATGAAACGGTTAAGATGGACGCTCCTCCGTATCGCTTCCTTCAACAGAAAGAGAGAGAAAAAAGCGCTCCTCATCTAAATGGAAAACACATTGTCTTCATTATTTGCAAGTGGTGAATGAAGGCAGTTGCCATGGTTACCCCCATCAGAGGCTGAAGCCGGGGCTGCCTGTGAGGGGCGGGGGGGGAAGCAACGTCTGGCTCGGGGACCACCAGGTGTGTGTGTGTGTGTGTGTGTGTGTGTGTGTGTGAGTGGGGGGAGGTGGATGCTTATGCACGGGTCTGTAACTCTTAGAGTGTACCGATGGAACCAAATGGACCCTTCCTGGTCTGCACTGTAACTCTGAGAGGGTACAAATAGAACCAAATGGACCCTTACTGGTCTATACAGCGGGTCCGTTTGGTTCCATTGTATACACTCTCCGAGTTGACAGAATCGACACTGAGGGGGGTCCCATGCAGAGATTACAATTAAATGGTATCAAATGGGGGTCTACAGTGGCCTAAATGAATCCATTCCAAACTGGGGGTTCCTTGAAATTCCAAAACGGTCGATAATCTCTGGGCTCATAGAGGAGCAAAGTGGCTCCTAATGGTGAGATGGTACTTAAAGTCTCTCTCTCTCTCTCTCTCTCTCTATCTCTCTCTCTCTCTCTCTCTCTCTCTGAAGGCTTTATTAGTGCTGGCATTTCCGTGTTAGCCAAACACAGTATAGCGGTTAAACAAGCCATCAGTTTCCTATCAGTATGTTGTGGCTACACAACATACTCATTTTAATGAAATGAGATGAATCATGCGCACGTTACGCCCCGCGCGCTGCCTGCACTGTGATGTCACGTTGATGAGACGATGCAGTCCACCATTCATTGTCAATGGAAGCCAGCGACATGACATTGCAAAGACGCAATGATGCATGTTACTGTACTGTAGCTGCTTCAAATCTCCTCTTTGCATCGTTGAATCTGCCCGTCTAAACGCACCATTATGCATGTGTTCACCTCACTGGCAGATGCAAAAGGTACAAAGTTACAGTACACAGTGAGTTGAAACCAGCTCAACCTTTTTTATAGCTTTGTAGCTTTTGCAGCATCTGCGAACGTTGGATGCATCTTTGCATCTTCACGTCGCTGACTTCCATTGAAAATGAATGGTAGACTCTATCTTTGCATCTGTCCGTTGTGAACGCAGCTTATGTGTTATTGTGCAGCGCTGCTGAAGTGGATCCAGTACGCCGCACTTCCACAGATTCACCTTTTTGAAGCTCGGACAAGGCCAAGTTTGGATCATTAAGATTTGTCAAAACATATATTGATAAAACGTTGTGTCTTTGTAGATCTCAAGAGGAGGGCTGTGGGCCATTCGGGAACCTGCCTACCAGTGACATCCTCGGTAAGCAGTTTTATTTTCATTTCTTTATTTTGATTGGTGCACAAACTGTGCACCGCTCCTTCAAATGGCTGTGTGTGTCTGTCTGTCCCTATGGGTGTTTAGAGTAGGACTTTTGACCCTGCTGTTTAGACAGTACGACCTATTGACCCCTGCAGATGCCGGGCCATTCCTAGCTACGCACGCACGCATACACGCACACACACACACACACACACACACCCTTTAACCCATTTTGGGCGGGAACCCCTTTTGGTGTTAGCATTATGTAATGCTTTAGCTATTGAAAAATAGCAGATCTACAAGCTCATAGCGTGCCACCGAGTGGCGCGCTACGAGCTTGTAGGTCTGCTGTTTTTGAAAAATCGAAGAACCACTGACCCGTCCGCTCTCGCTCTACGATCCTTGTTTCATTTCTGGGTTATCAGTGAGGTGGGGGCTGTTGTTGTGAGCACAGTGATCTCTAGCATTAGCTCATACCCCTTTAGCTCTCGTCATAAACAGTTACATCTACGCAGCCATGTGAGACAAAGTCACAGATGATTTACGATCGTCGGAATGTGCGACAGCTCACCACCATGGGCAGCTCACCACCATGGGCAGCACTCCAAGCTTTAGGGATACAAGTCTTTGAAAATCCTGTTATGATGGAGGCTCAGTGGAGCTGGATATAAAAATCCCATAGCCGGTGAGGACAGGCTCTCCATAGCAACCGGAGCAATTACTAAAAGGTAAAAAACGGTCGGCGCTTTCATATTATGAATTATACGGGGGTATGAACATGTACAGTACGTATACGTGGCACCTTTAGTACCCTAGCCTATAGAGCGTCGCAGTCCCTCCCCCTTTCAGAACGACGAGTGGCCCAGGAAATGAATCGCAATGCATTTTTCCCATAGGCTTTTCTTAAAGTATTTATTTAAAGACAGTTACGCCGCGGACAAAGCCAACTCGGATCGTGACAAATCATGACAATGAACACAATATTTTGGGCCGATCAAATCATTAGAAAGAAGAAAAAAAATTGTTTTGTTTTTCTTCTTATAAATTATTTTATCGGCCCAAAACATTGTGTTCATTGTCATGATTTATCACCATCCAAGTTGGCTTTGTCCGCGGCGTAACCGTCTTTAAATAAATACTTTAAGAAAATCCTATGGGGAAAAATGCATTGGGATTCATTTCCTGGGTCACTCGTCGTTCTGAAAGGGGGAGGGACTGCGACGCTCTATAGAGGGTATGAGTATAATCGCAGAAAGTTAAGTGGCTATATAAGAGCGGCGCAGGAACTTGCGACGGTCCGTGCGCACCAATCAAAATGCAGAAGGTCTCCACGGCATGGCGTCCAGCCCCGGAGGATCGCGGGCTGCATACTGAGCATGGCGGTCCGCTTTGACCGACCGCCATTTACGCTTTCTGAGAGAGAGAGAGAGAGAGGGCTGGGTCGCCGTGCTTAATTCAGTTCCATGTCTAAATATAGGTTAAATTACCTTTTAAAAATCCCACACAGAATTGCTCATCGCAGGTTTGGCTGCTGATAAGCATTAAATGCGAGGCTTCGGGGGAACCGGGGGGGGGGGGGGGGGGGGGGTAGTGCCTTTTGGTGAGAGGGAATAAGACATTTCTAATAATAACAGGGGGGGGGGGGGGGGGGGGGGGGTCGCGTGGGGACCTCCAGTACGGTGTGATTCATGTCAGATAGTAATTGGTTCAGCTGATACAATGCCTCGGTGTTTGGACAGTGATGGAGGGGCGCCAAACAAATTATCACAGGGTTGACCTTTCTGGTGCATGGCCGCTGACCCCAGCCTAGCGCATGGGCTGCTGCACATACACGGGCACGCACACACACACGCACACACACACACACACACACACACACACACACACACACACACACTCACACACACACACACACACCTTCAGAGCAGTGTTGATTATTTTGACAGCTAATTTTCACGTCGTTTTTTGAATATTGTGGGGAAGGCTTTTGCAGGAAAGTGTAGCAGATCCCCCCCCACACACACACACACACACACACACAATAACAGCAGACAGAAAGTGGTTTTAATGGCAGATTGTTGGGTTGTGTGACTGTGAGAAGGAAGTGGTGCAGGATGCACAGGCCAGGCCATTACACGCTTGAATATGAATCATTTCTGGCTGTTTTTTTTTTTGTCCCTGTTGTTTATAGCGTAGAATAGATGCACCGCTGCCAGCGCTGAAGACAGATCAAAGAGTTGCACATTGCAGTGGACAGCGGTGTGTTTTCTTCTGGGGGGGAAGGGGGGGGGGGGGGAGGAAAGGGCCTGTCTCTCCTTCTTTAAACAGACCGCTCCTGCTTTGAACATACGGGGCTGTTGCTGTTGGCGCTCAGACCTTCTGGAAATTAAAACATGATCCTTCTTTCCTGAACGAGTTTCTCTGCAAAGGACAGCCGTCAAAATGTGCACGGTTTATGTTTATTATATATATATATATTGGTATTTTGGCCATGTCATTATTGGTGACACTTTCCGTTTTGAGTTTTCAAAGAAATTGCAAAATATTGAAAACCTGTGTAATGGGACATTCTGCATAATGAGTAGTTTTACTTTTAGTACTTTAAGTACATTTTGATGCCAATACTTTTGTACATTCACCCAAGTACATTTTGAATCACTATATATTTCTATATTGCAGTATTGTTACTTTTACTTAAGTAAAACAAATGTAGTACTTTTTCCACCACTTACCGCTTACCCATTGCATTGTTTTACACAACGTGCTGCGTGCAGGTTGTGGAAGTATATATTGATGCCAATACTCGCGTGTACTCGTATACTTTTACTTTGACTTTCACTTTGACATCCACCCGTCCCTCCGTGGACAATAGATGGACTCACATTTGAATAGAAATCCTCCAGGAATCATCTGCAGTCATCTGGACGTCTCAAAACAGATGGCATTCAATATCACAACACAATCTGTATGGTAAAGAGGAGGCTGGTGTTGTTTGGCTGCAAGTGGCACATACTGGCGTGTGCGTGTGTGTGTGTGTGTGTGTGTGTGTGGGCGCTCATTGGGGCGTGTGTGAAATGTTTGTGTACATGTGTGCTGTGTCACTGACAGGGCAGCCACACACACACACACACACACACACACACACACACAGCCTCTCTGGCCATTGTGTAGGGAAGGCAGCAGCTTGCTTTCAATCCATTATTGACTAATCTCATTAGCTGAGGATCCTAACGCTGAATGAGCCAGAGAAACTGACTTCTCTCTGTCTCACTTGCACGCACACACACACACACACACACACACACACACACACACACACACACACGCTCGCTCAGATATTGAAGCCTTCTGCCGGGGAGAGGAGAGAGTCACTTGTAATTATAGACAGCGGTTTTGAAAGAAAAAGTTATTTTTTTTATTGCCCTTAATTAATCATTTTAATTAAGTGACTGCCTATCTCCGCTTTCTACCCGATCAGCTAATTACACGTTCAGCACTTTGCAGTCGGATCTCGGTGTATACTGTATGTACCACGTACGTACACACACACACATGCACACGCACGCACAAACGCGCACACACATGCCTGGCTGTGTCAGTGTCTGGTTCTCTCACTCACCTGTTTGTGAAGATGGGCTCCTTTTTTGCATATCATCTCTCCACTAACAATGTACATCCTGCAGCCACCCAAGACCGGATGCAAATTCTGTGTGTGTGTGTGTGTGTGTGTGTGTGTGTGTGTGTGTGTGTGTGTGTGTGTGTGTGTGTGTGTGTGTGTGTGTGTGTGTGTGTGTGTGTGTGTGTGTGTGTGTGTGTGTGTGTGCGTGTGCGTGTGCGCGCGTGCGTGCGCGCGCAATTCACCCAGATGCTACATGGTAGCCGTTGACCATTGTGTTCAGGCGATAATGTTCGACCTCTTCAGTTCCGACGCCCACTGGTGGTTTGATGTGCATCCAGCATCTCTGTGTCACTTTAGATCAGTGGTTTTCAACCCTTTTCATATCGAGGTCCATTTATTTAATCAGCATTTGTTGTTGGAATAGATTTTGTCCACAATTCCATGCGTTTGGCAAACGCTGATCACAATAACAATTCTTCTAATTGTCAGGGGCGGGCGACTTTGAAGACGGAGAGGGCCACTATATTTCAACACTTACGACCAGAGGGCCACATTGCATATTATTGTCGTAGCAAAAATAGCAGATCTACAAGCTCAAAACGTGTCTCAGTGCGATGCGTTTTGAGCTTGTAGATCAGCTATTTTTGCTATATTTGAATTGAAATCCTGAATATTCTTTTTGCTATTTTTAAATTGGATTCCTGAAAAGTTACTTTTTTATTTAATTTCAAATGAATTTTGTTATCGTTATGTTAACTTTATGAACTAAATACAAATACATTGGACATAAAAAAAGTTAATCTCTGGAATTCAAATCTTGAGTAAAAGAACAAAACTACTGGCATCAAAATGCCAAAAGTAAAAGTACTCGTTCTGCAGAATGTTCCATTCCAAGTTTTCAAATGTATAAAAAATCTTTTGAAAATTGCAGATCTAAAAGCTCTGTAGTAACTAAAGTTTTCAAATAGATGTAGTGGAGTAGAAGTAAAAGTACTGGAAATTGGAAAGTAAATACAAATACCTCAACATTGTACTTAACTACTTGGTTACTTTCCACCACTGGTGACTGCATGGGGCCATGGGTACGGTATGGTGCAGAGCTCTGGAGTCTATGGGTACGGTATGGTGCAGAGCTCTGGAGTCTATGGGTACGGTATGGTGCAGAGCTCTGGAGTCTATGGGTACGGTATGGTGCAGAGCTCTGGAGTCTATGGGTACGGTATGGTGCAGAGCTCTGGAGTCTATGGGTACGGTATGGTGCAGAGCTCTGGAGTCTATGGGTACGGTATGGTGCAGTGCTCTGGAGTCTATGGGTACGGTATGGTGCAGAGCTCTGGAGTCTATGGGTACGGTATGGTGCAGAGCTCTGGAGTCTATTGGTACGGTATGGTGCAGAGCTCTGGAGTCTATGGGTACGGTATGGTGCAGTGCTCTGGAGTCTATGGGTACGGTATGGTGCAGAGCTCTGGAGTCTATGGGTACGGTATGGTGCAGAGCTCTGGAGTCTATGGGAACGGTATGGTGCAGAGCTCTGGAGTCTATGGGTACGGTATGGTGCAGAGCTCTGGAGTCTATGGGAACGGTATGGTGCAGAGCTCTGGATTCTATCACAGAGCAGAGAGCAGAGGGAGAGAGAGCCTGGTCCACTGCAGAGAGAGAGAGAGAGAGATTCATGACCCAGCCATGAGGGAGAGAGAGCCTGGTCCACTGCAGAGAGAGAGAGAGAGAGAGAGATTCATGACCAGCCAGTGTCTCTCAGAGGGAGAGAGAACCTGGTCCACTGCAGAGAGAGAGAGAGATGACCCAGCGAGTCTCTCACAGAGCAGAGGGAGAGAGAGCTTGGTCCACTGCAGAGAGAGAGAGAGAGATGACCCAGCCGGTCTCTCACAGAGCAGAGGGAGAGAGAGCCTGGTCCACTGCAGAGAGAGAGAGAGAGAGATTCATGACCCAGCCATGAGGGAGAGAGAGCCTGGTCCACTGCAGAGAGAGAGAGAGAGAGAGAGAGATGACCCAGCAGGGAGAGAGAGCCTGGTCCACTGCAGAGAGAGAGAGAGATTCATGATCCAGCCATGAGGGAGAGAGAGCCTGGTCCACTGCAGAGAGAGAGAGAGAGAGAGATTCATGATCCAGCCATGAGGGAGAGAGAGCCTGGTCCACTGCAGAGAGAGAGAGGCAGCCTGTAGTAATTGCTGATGCTTCAGCACTCTGCAGAGCGGCTGAAACAAACAGGACCACATGGAATCTCTCAGCTTCTCACAACACTCACTTCCCCTTCTTTTTCCTCGCTCTTTTCTTGTTCTGATGGTGCGTGCGTGCGTGCGTGCATGCGTGCAAAGTGAGCCCCCAAATAATTGCCAAAAGACAAAGATTTTAATGATAATATAGCAGTAGAGAGAAGACTTCCGCACACCTGGCAGGCAATTTGGAGCAGGTGCGATGATGACAAGGAGTATACAATGTGCTGAAAGAAGGGACATCCGCACACTGCCACTTGCTGGTTCAGAGCAATTTTATTGAGCAACGTTTCGGTCTTGCGACGACAAGCCTGAGGAAGGTCGCAAGACTGAAACGTTGCTCAATAAAATTGCTCTGAACCAGCAAGTGGCAGTGTGTGGATGTCCCTTCTTTCAGCACAATGATAATATAGCATTAATGTAAATAATATAATTACAATAACCGTAAGAATGTAAACACAACAAAAGTCATGGGATTCTTTCTTTAAAACCTTGAGAAAAATATCTTCATTCTCTGTGTGCTAATTAAAATGGGACTGCAGTCTGCATTGTTTACGTTCACCTGTCCAGCTACAGAAGCTCACCTCTGAGGGATGCTGTGTGTGTGTGTGTGTGTGTGTGTGTGTGTGTGTGTGTGTGTGTGTGTGTGTGTGTGTGTGTGTGTGTGTGTGTGTGTGTGTGTGTGTGTGTGTGTGTGTGTGTGTGTGTGTGTGTGTGTGTGTGTGTGTGCGTGCGTGCGTGCGTGCGTGCGTGCGTGCGTGCGTGCGTGCGGACCTTAGTGGGTGCCGACAGAGTCGTATAGCGCGACCACAGCAGCTTTACTGTAGCTCTACGAACGTAAACAATGAGAATGACCAGAAAGGGAACAACACACCGGGTGCTAATTTCAAAGGTCTTGTAAAAGTGTTTAACGAGGCAACCTGCTGGAGGTGTGTGCATATCAACCACACAGACCCTAACGAGGCAACCTGCTGGAGGTGTGTGCATATCAACCACACAGACAGAACACCACCTCTCATAAGATGCAATGGAAAAGTTCTAACTGCACTCACGTGTAAAAAATGCCCCATCAAACTTTCAGATGCTGTTTTTATCCCTAGTGTGGAGGAAGGATGATTAGGATTTTTATTGTGATCTCTCGCCCTTGAAATATATTCTGTTGTGTTTGAACAATAATAGCAATTCAAAACAGTTGTCCTCAAAACCACACCAGTCGCTGTCATAAGAACGGGAGGTGCGCTCATGGTCACGGCAGCAGAGCCTATTTGTGCACGGCTGCACGCGCACCTGCAGCCCATCAAGTATAATCTATGCTTCGTCCCGTGATGGTGTCGCGCACGCAGACCTCTACGCTCACAACAGTCGCATCCGCGATGCGATGTGAGCTTGTATATCAGCTGTTCTCTGTGCGCAATACTGTTGCGCTTTGAAGTATACAGTAAATGTCTCCTAGAGTGCATCTCGCTTGCCAACACACAAGAGAGATTGAATGAACTGAAACCAGCGCTCCCCAAAACAACATGTTTGGAGATCTGTTGGGAATTGATTACATGAAACAGTCACCCGTGCGCCCAGTCCCAATGTTTGTAAACAAATAATTGGTCTATTAGAATTCCAGTTAGTTTGCAGCCCTACCCAGTAGGTACCCACGCAGGGCACACACACACTCTATCTGTGATCTAGACTGCTTGGCCAGGTGAGATGTCGTGCTTTGAGCTTCAGTCAGTATCACATTTCAACAACAGTGTTCCTACCCAAACATGCACACACTGGTCTAAATGTCTCTATAGAAGAGCAGGGAAACCACATCTGAGTCTGTCATGACCATGCACTGCAGATGTAATCTGCATTAACATACTCTTACCTTACAGAAAGGTCAACGTAATGTTTTATTCACAAAAAGTTCCGGATTGCTTTAACATGCGTTTCCTTCATGTAATTGAATCTTCTGTCAAGCAAAACATTATACTGTCTCTCACTGCAGGTGAAGTCAATTGTGTTTTTAATAATAGTTGCCAAGCTTCCAGTCCCAAGCAAGGACACACAAAAAGGACATGTGTGTGTGTGTGCGTGCTAGGGATGGGTCCGATTAATCGATAATAGTTAATAGGACCCGAAATCGATTATTAAAATTAATAATCGATAATCAGGTTTTTTATTTAATATGATCTGTTGGAAAGGCAATATTTACATCCAAACAGGACAGGGCTAGAGGCCTACCAAAGTGTGCCTGGGATGTGTCTGTGTAGCTGCATGACTGAGAGGACTGTGAGTGACTGAGAGTGAAGATCGACTCCAATCAAGATACAGGTTTGGAAGATTTTGCAGGTGTTGGGAATTCACCTAATCAGGCCTAGGCTGGGGTTGCTATGGTGATCAATTGGCTCAACACTGGACCAGGGACCACCAGTGGTCCTTGAGGGGGTTCCAGGTGGTCCTCATCTAAAAGATGGAGTTAGTAACCAAATGGACCCTTATTAACTCTCAAGAGTTAAATTATTGTTAATCATCTATATTACTTATTGTCCTTGCTCTGAAAAGAGTTGAAACCAACTGCATTATTGGTGCTGATTGGTAATGGTATCTGATATTATTAACCTGATTGAGACAATTTCCGCATTTTAAGCTTTTATTTGTAGGGTTCATAAAAAAATTAAATAAAAAGTCCCCCTTCCCCCAAACGATTAATCGTTAATATTGAATTATACTAATCGGTTTTTATTTTGGACACATTTACACATCCCTATTGCATGCGTGCCCGAGTGCGTACATACATAGACATAATGTGTGCATTTGACAGAGATTATGTTTGTGGGATATCTGTGCGTTTCCTCTGCATGAAGGACGCGTGGCTCTTGACAGCTCCGAGTCTTCAATTGCGTAACACCTGCAAAGCCGCCTGCCCGGCTCTGTCCTTCTTAGCAATGCAATATTCATAAGGCGCTATTTTTAGCACGCCGCGTGTGATTATATAAAACAAGATACAGTACAGTCCCGCGAACATGTGACGAGTGTGACCTGCTTTGAATGCATGCGTTTTATTGGCGCTATACAGTACACATACATTAACCCTTTGATACCGGGAAAGCATCTGTGTCATCATTACTCATTTTTGATTTGAACCCCCTTTAAACTGTTATTTTATACTTTGGGCATTAAAAAATAGCAGATCTACAAGCTCATATAGCGCTTGTATATTTTCTATTTTTGAAAATATTTGCATCTTTTGAATATATTACATTTTCCAAAGCGAACATTTTTTAAATCTAATCTTTGCTTCTCGGGGTCCCCTGGAACAAAATATTTTGAGACGGGGTGCCACGGCCAAAGATGAAAAAGTGCGAGCACCACTGACATATAGGGCTCCATTTTCACCGCTAAGGCCCTTATCCCTAAACTTCTTTGCCTTTTCTTTACTATTTTGCTAAACATTTTTGAATAGTTAAAATGGCCAGTCTACAAGCTCACAATGTGTCAATTTAGATTTGCTAGTTGAACTATTCAAAAATGTTTTTTCAAAATAGTAAAAAAAAAAAGGCAAAGAAGTTTAGGGATAAGGCGTTTAGCGGTGACGAAAATGGAGCATATAGAGTATAGCAACGTACGTTTTTTCAGAAAACTGTTTTTCGAAGACACATTTGTAGACTAATCCTCAGGTCTCAATGGGTTAAGGAATGTAGGGGGATAAGGGGGGGGGGGTGTGAATGAACAGCATGAAAAATTCAGGATGCCCGCGGTGTGAAAACACAAAACACGCAATAATCATAATACTACTGTGTGTACTGTTTGATGGAGGAGGACCCCGCTATGTCTATACTGCCCCCTCCTGGGGGGAAAGCCTCCCTCCCCAGGCCAGTTATTGGCATTCTTCACATTTAGCCTACTTACAACACCGACATAACGCATGCCCATATAAGATCCCTGTCGAATTAAAGTGGAAATAATGAACCTTGATATATGAAAAAGGTTGAAAACCTCTGAAGTAGGCCGATTTATTTATTATTGTGAACTTGTAGATCATTGTGAGCTGAGCTTGTAGATCATTGTGAACTTGTAGATCATTGTGAGCTGAGCTTGTAGATCATTGTGAGCTTGTAGATCATTGTGAGCTGAGCTTGTAGATCATTGTGAGCTTGTAGATCATTGTGAGCTTGTAGATCATTGTGAGCTGAGCTTGTAGATCATTGTGAGCTGAGCTTGTAGATCATTGTGAGCTTGTAGATCATTGTGAGCTTGTAGATCATTGTGAGCTTGTAGATCATTGTGAGCTGAGCTTGTAGATCACTGTGAGCTGAGCTTGTAGATCATTGTGAGCTGAGCTTGTAGATCATTGTGAGCTGAACTTGTAGATCACTGTGAGCTGAGCTTGTAGATCATTGTGAGCTGAGCTTGTAGATCATTGTGAGCTGAGCTTGTAGATCACTGTGAGCTGAGCTTGTAGATCACTGTGAGCTGAGCTTGTAGATCATTGTGAGCTGAGCTTGTAGATCATTGTGAGCTGAGCTTGTAGATCACTGTGAGCTGAGCTTGTAGATCACTGTGAGCTGAGCTTGTAGATCATTGTGAGCTGAGCTTGTAGATCACTGTGAGCTGAGCTTGTAGATCATTGTGAGCTGAGCTTGTAGATCATTGTGAGCTGAGCTTGTAGATCACTGTGAGCTGAGCTTGTAGATCATTGTGAGCTTGTAGATCCATCTATTTTCAAATGGCCGAAATGTATATAGGGCTGAAGTGGTTAATGAACCGTAAGTTTTGTAATAATAATGATGAAAATCTACCAAATAGTAACTCAGGTTTTCAAATAATAGTAGTGGAGTAGAAGTAAAAGTATTGGAACAATAGTAAAGTACAACCTCGCAAGTACAGTACTTAAGTTAGTACAGTGCTTAAGTTAATACAGTATTTAAGTTAGTACAGTACTTAACACAAAAAATGCTGGAAACGTATCCATACGCTTTATTAATATCGAACGCCGTACGCGCGAAGCGTATGTATACGTTTTATACGTTTTTTTATTGCTTACTGTACATCAACGTCCTATGCTCCAGGACACCGAGGAAAATAACAGCGATCGTCTCCAGGAAGCTCCAATATGTGATCCGGGAGTAAAAAGCCCCTCCCTCCTGAAAAGAGGTCTGTCTGTGGCGAAGACGCTCCCTCCTCCAATGCCTCCATTACACGTATGGGTCTGCACGGCAACGGCATAGACCAACGCAGATGTCAGGGCATCTAAAATGGAGTTACCCATCTAGTAGTAGTCTAGTGTCTGTGAATACACTCGATTCCCCCTCCCCTCCTGTTTCTACATGGTTTCTCCCGAGGAATCTTTGTGGGGGGAGTCTGAGTCTCTTCTGCCCGGATCGCATTGCAGTTTGAGTTCCCTGGCCCCAGGCCACACTGCGCCTTGTAATCGCCTTGCACCGCTCTCTCATTCTCGGAAAAATATATAACGCAGTCGTGTCGATTTGCCCTCTGCCAGTATATAAACCAAGAATAATCTTCAACGATCGCCATTTCATAACGTTTTCAACACGCACACGGCACACGCCATGATCAACTAACTGCCTGGCTACGTCTTCAGTCTTCACCAGCCATCGCTATCCGTTGTGTGGATCGCCATCGCGTCTTCACTTTGTTTGTTTGGGCAAGAAGCACGATCAGCGATGGAAAAGAGCTTTATATCCACGGCAGATAAGTAATGACGTATTATCGAAGGACCGCCATGATCAACTTACTGCCTACGTCTTCGTCAGCCAATGCAGCCATCATCGCTATCCGTTGTGTGATTGTGGATGTAGGCTATATCCACGGTATCGAGAGAGACGCCCGGCTGTGATATAGGTCTTATCACTGCAATTATAATGAATAAAAAGGCTACAATCACACAACGGATAGCGATGGCTGCATTGGCTGGTGACAACGTAGCCTCGGTCCCAGGCAGTTAGTTGATCATGGCGGTCCCTCGATAATACGTCATTACTTATCTGCCGTGGATAAAACTCTTTTCCATCGCTGATCTCTGCTTCTTTGCCCAAACAAAGTGAAGATAGCGTTGTCCAACAAAGCAGCCAGTTATTTGATCATCTCTCTCTCCTGTGCTTCTTTCCTCAAACATGTCCAGACATGTCAACCTCAACCACTAAACTCACCGATCCAGTAACGCATCTCACCGTTATACTATCGTTCTGAAGGCAGATATAAAAATAAACATAAATAAATTATTGTCATATACATACTACACACTGAATGAAAGCCCTAATTGTCTACTTTTAGGAGGAAAACAAATACATAATATTGATCCCATGTACAGTTTGTCAGTAGGATATTGAATGCAGTTGTTCAGGTCCAACTATTATTCACAAAATAAGGCCTATAGCGACATGTACATATTATATACCGTATGAAACAGAAGACCCTCTGCTTTCATAAGAAAAAAACTAATACTGTAATAATAATAAAAATCACACCCCTGTGAAGTGAGCATTTCCTCATGAAGTTATCATAGCGAGTTATAAAGGTTTAAAGTCACAGAGATTGACAGGCAGATATAAACATAAATAAATTATTATCATATACATACTACACACTGAATGAAAGCCCTGAATGTCTACTTTTAGGAGGAAAACAAATATACAAATATATACAAATATAGTTTGTCAGTAATTGGCTATTGAATGCAGCTTGCGCCCACCAGAGAGGATTTCAGAAAATGCATGGACCAGAAGAACTATTATTCACAAAATAAGGCCTATAGCGAAATGTACATACTATATACCGTATGAAACAGAAGACTCTCTGCTTTCATAAGAAAAATACTTCTACTGTAATAATAATGAAAATCACACCCCTGTGAAGTGAGCAGTGCAATGTTGCGCAATCACTGACAAACTATACATGGGACCATGTGTATTTGTTTTCCTCCTAAAAGTAGACATTCAGGGCTTTCATTCAGTGTGTAGTATGTATATGATATTATTTGTGTTCATTTTTATATCTGTCTGTCAATGTCTGTCAACTTCAACCTTCCATATCTCTGCTGTTTTTTCAAGCGAGCAGCGTGCCTTCAAAAGCAGGTTTTAGAAAAAGGTCAATATCTCCAGAATGGAAGATGGTAGAATCATAATTTTTTTTTTAAATTGAAGTGGACATGTTTGGCCTACTTTTTATTTATGCGATGTGATTCTCGCTATAAGAGGCCCCTCGCTGTGGGCCCCTAAAAAGTTCAAAAGTCCAATGTTAATCGCTTAGCACCAGCAAGCCTGAGCAAATAGAAAACTCTAGCATACAATGTGTTAAGTTATGTACCAGTTACTTTCCACCACTGTGTGGGTGGGTGGGGGAGGGTGCTGTCTGTCTGCTGTGTGGGATTCATCACATGCCCCCCCCCCCCCCCCCAGCCAGCCGTGTCTCCACCATCCAGGAAGATTTGTGGCACGTCAGATTTACGGCGGCCCTCGCCGCCTAACCTTTAAATCAGTCTCCTCTCCCACACGCCGCCGATACACTATACACCCCCTCCCCCCCATCTCCCCTAACTCACTGTAGTATTCTCTAACTTTTTCGTGCCAGGAGGACCCCCTGGGGGTGGGGGGGGGCTAGGGGGGGTGGGGGCATTCGTTCACAGATCTTCCCGGTCCTGGTTTTGTACCCCTTGGCGTTTCGATACTTCTGCATAAGAAGAAGTGCACTGCAACACCATTTGGCTAAAAAAATAATTTTAATACGTAATTATATGAAGTGATACATTTTACTTACCCTTTGGTTAGCGCATTTTTCCCCCCACAGAAACACTCCCACTATAACCATCTTAATACCAGTAGTTGCAGGTTAACTTTGTAGATTTAAGCCCTGTTTTACAACAACACAACGCGTCGTGGCACACGTTGTGAGCTTGTAGATTCACTAACGGAACGAAAACGTTTCACAAATGTGTAAAAATAAAAAGTGTATTTTGTTGCCAATACTATAGTACTCAAGTACAACTTTGAAAGCAGGCATTTTACTTGTAGCAGAGAATTTCTACGTTGTGGTATTGCTATTACTTTAATTAAAACCGCGAAAGCATCTGTGTCATTTTTTGATATTAGCGTTGGCTATTAAAAATAGCAGATGTAAAAGCTCACAGCTGCTGAAAAATGGCTATAGTTTTTGAATTACGAGAAGGTTTTGAGAACTAGTGGTTTTAATAGGCTATAGTTTTTGAGTGGTGCAACCACTCCTACAACCAGCTTGCAATGTCCTCGTACGTGTTTGTGTGTGTGTCTGTGTGTGTGTCTGTCTCGTACTTGTTTGTGTGTCCGTGTGAGCATGAGTATGTGACTTAAAAATAGCAGTAGGGGGCGCCAGAAACAGTGAGAGGGGTAGTGACTCTAATGAGAGAGAGTGAGAGAGGTAGTGACTCTAATGAGAGAGAGAGATAGAGAGAGAGAGAGAGAGGGGGGGGGGGGGGGGGGGGGAATTGCACCACTCAGTTCACACGTGTGTGATTTTTGAATTACGAGAAGGTTTTGAGAACTAGTGGTTTCAATAGCCTTTTGAATTACGAGAAGGTTTTGAGAACTAGTGGTTTTAATAGGCTATAGTTTTTGAATTACGAGAAGGTTTTGAGAACTAGTGGTTTCAATAGCCTTTTGAATTACGAGAAGGTTTTGAGAACTAGTGGTTTCAATAGGCTATAGTTTTATGAGAAGGTTTTGAGAACTAGTGGTTTCAATAGGCTTTAGTTTTACGAGAAGGTTTTGAGAACTGGTGGTTTCAATAGGCTATAGTTTTATGAGAAAGTTTTGAGAACTAGTGGTTTCAATAGGCTATAGTTTTACGAGAAGGTTTTGAGAACTAGTGGTTTCAATAGGCTTTAGTTTTACGAGAAGGTTTTGAGAACTAGTGGTTTCAATAGGCTATAGTTTTACGAGAAGGTTTTGAGAACTAGTGGTTTCAATAGGCTTTAGTTTTACGAGAAGGTTTTGAGAACTGGTGGTTTCAATAGGCTATAGTTTTATGAGAAGGTTTTGAGAACTAGTGGTTTTAATAGGCTATAGTTTTACGAGAAGGTTTTGAGAACTAGTGGTTTCAATAGGCTTTAGTTTTACGAGAAGGTTTTGAGAACTAGTGGTTTCAATAGGCTATAGTTTTACGAGAAGGTTTTGAGAACTAGTGGTTTCAATAGGCTATAGTTTTACGAGAAGGTTTTGAGAACTAGTGGTTTCAATAGGCTATAGTTTTACGAGAAGGTTTTGAGAACTAGTGGTTTCAATAGGCTTTAGTTTTACGAGAAGGTTTTGAGAACTGGTGGTTTCAATAGGCTATAGTTTTATGAGAAGGTTTTGAGAACTAGTGGTTTCAATAGGCTATAGTTTTACGAGAAGGTTTTGAGAACTAGTGGTTTCAATAGGCTATAGTTTTACGAGAAGGTTTTGAGAACTAGTGGTTTCAATAGGCTATAGTTTTACGAGAAGGTTTTGAGAACTAGTGGTTTCAATAGGCTATAGTTTTACGAGAAGGTTTTGAGAACTAGTGGTTTCAATAGGCTATAGTTTTACGAGAAGGTTTTGAGAACTAGTGGTGTAGAAGCCTAGAAGGCATTGGGGAGTACTTCTATACCCACCACTTGTAGTAGCTAGCATGGCTCCGAGCTGCGCAGACAGAAAGCCCTGCATGCTCTCCCTGCATGCGCAGATCAAGCCGCCTGCATGTCTGCTAATGCGTTGTCACTGACCAATTAGAAGAGCCAGATCAAACGGGGCCGCCCGTCTGCCCTCTCTCTAGCCCGGACCCTCTCTCTCTCTCTCTCTCTCTCTCTCTGAGCACTCTGCTCTTTTTAATTGAGCACATTTTGTGGAATGAGAGGGCTGTCCCAGGAGAGAGAGAGAGAGCCATGGCTGCATATGCACGCACGCACGCACGAGTATATTTTGATGCTGATAACTTTGCATTGTACTGATTTTGAAGGCAGGACTTTTTACTTATGTTAGCTATACTTTTATTTCAGTAAAACAAACAAATAGTCTGAGCACGTCTCCCCCCAGTGTTTATTATGGGACAGCAGTTATAGATGGTCTCTGCACGGGGAAAAGAAACTAAAATATTACCGCAATTTAGCTCTTTAAAAGGTATGGGAAACGCTAAAAGAACAACAACAGAAAAATGCTGGAAAATGAAATGGCACACTGCGAAAGAAATTGCTCTCCCCGAGAGAAAGTGTATACAGTAAGTACAGTGTAATGCTGGCCGATAAGTCATATAAATAAGGTGTACATAGCAACAGCAGGAGAAACGGCTGACATTATGACAATTTAAAGTGGAAAAACAAATATAGGGGTTTCCAAATGGACCCTTACAGATTTGTACTACCGCACTACAGTACATCGCAGATCCAAATATTGTACTTTTACTCCACTGCTCATTGTGAGCTTGTAGATCTGCTATTTAAAAAAATATTTTTATACAGAATGAGTACTTTTACTTTTGGTACATTTTGATTCCAATACCTTTGTACTGTGCGTGAAAGAAGGCTCATGTTGGTGCTGTCCATCTATCTCTGGATGGGTTGAGCTCATGCACTATTTAAACACACAGCACACACGCACGCACACACGCATGCACGCATGCACACAGACTATCTCTGGACAGGTTGAGCTCATGCACTATTTAAAAGTACTCTCTCTCTCTGTCTCTCACTCTCACTCTCTCTGTCTCTCTCTCTCTCTCCCCATTCACTCAGCGTCAGGGCAAAGTCACAAAAGGCCAAAGGTCAGTCCCACAATTGAGGAAAAAGGAGGTCTGGTGGTACTCCCCCCCCCTCCATACACACACACACATTCACAATATCATCAAACATGCCCGCAACCCCCAACACACACACACGCACACACACACACACACACACACACACAATATTGCGGTGCACTCATGTTTCTCCTCTCGCAGCCCTCTTTGAATTCCTCGCCATGTGTCTTCAAAGCTCTGTTCATTCATACTGCGTCGTACGGCGGTGTGTTGCACTCCACGGAAATAGCGACCCTAGGAGCCCACATCCGCCACGGACGTGGATGTGGGCTTGTAGGTCTGCTATTTGAGCTGTGTGACATCAGTCCTTCCTCACAGCACTATCAGTATCTCTCTCTCTCTCTCTCTCTCTCTCGTGTAGACAGACGTCACATAACGTCAGTGTCCGAATGCAAATCATTGCGTTTTGCTTATTAGCAGAGTTCAACCTATAGCTGTATTTAGGCCACGTATTTAAAGACCTCCATGTAGGTTTAGGTTATGTGAACTAAGTCCATAAGATGGTCCCATTATTTCGGCGGGTCACCAATTTCCCCGTAACACCACCATGCTGGAGTGGGCGAGTTTGAGGGAGCGAGTGGCAGAGATTTGGGGTATTGGAATTTGGCTTCAGTCTCTCTCTCTCTCTCTCTCTCTCTCTCTCTCTCTCTCTGTCCAGACCCCATAATAGGGACTTTAAGCAATGATGGTTTTCAGGACGGCTCTGCTAGGCGGAAGTACGGCTGCTATGACGCAATCGCCGTAGCAGTCAAAATCGTTAAGCGACGGGTTCCCACCCCTTTTTGGTTCCCATGGTGACGCGTCTATGCAGTTTCTCTGAAGGGCCAGAGCTCACGGTAGAACTTGCATTCAACATGATCTGCTAAGATTGTAAGATCTTCTACTTTAGGACAGTTTGTGAAGTGTTCAGTGAAGACTATAGTGTAATTACATACAAACGCGTCCAAAGTACTAAAATCAGTGACGTTGTAGACGCTACGTGCAAGAGCAGTTTCTGCCGTAGTAGGAAGGACTGCGACGGCAAGCCGGTTTATCTATCGAGTGCTGATCCATTTCCGGTTGCCGGAGCGGACTGCCGTATAGCCGTCGTTGCTTAAAGTCCCTAATAATGGCTGCTCCCTCCCGGGCAGCTAGCAGCCAGTGCAGTGCGGTTGCCTTACTTGCGTCGCCTCCTCCTCCTCCTCCTCTTCCCGCTATTTCAAAAGTTTTTTAGCTTTGGCCCCTTTGGATTAAGCGCGGTATGTGGAAAATGAACAGCCAGCACTCACAGGAGACGAGAGGGACACATGAGCTGAATGCATAATAAACCCGGGAGGGAGGGAGAGGGAGAGAGAGAGAGAGAGAGAGAGAGGGATAATGCCCCCGCTGCAAGTCGTGTGAGGTTGAGTGTGGATATCCACACACCAACAATGTCACTCAATGAAAGGGGCACAAAAATGTAAATAAACCCCTTTCTCAGCCCCCCCCTCCCCCCCTTGTATGTTCACGTTCACAATGAAAGAGAACTGTTTTAAGAGCTGCTGCTGTGGTGGCGTTCGTGGGCTTTGAGGAAGTGACAGCTTTTCTCTCTTTTTCTCCTTTTGTGAGATATTAGTCCCAGCTGCATGCGTTGAGTCCTTTAGAGATATTAGTCCCAGCTGCATGCGTTGAGTCCTTATAGAGATATTAGCCCCAGCTGCATGCGTTGAGTCCTTATAGAGATATTAGCCCCAGCTGCATGCGTTGAGTCCTTATAGAGATATTAGTCCCAGCTGCATGCGTTGAGTCCTTTCGAGATATTAGCCCCAGCTGCATGCGTTGAGTCCTTTAGAGATATTAGTCCAAGCTGCATGCGTTGAGTCCTTTAGAGATATTAGTCCCAGCTGCATGCGTTGAGTCCTTTAGAGATATTAGCCCCAGCTGCATGCGTTGAGTCCTTTCGAGATATTAGCCCCAGCTGCATGCGTTGAGTCCTTTAGAGATATTAGTCCCAGCTGCATGCGTTGAGTCCTTTAGAGATATTAGTCCCAGCTGCATGTGTTGAGTCCTTTAGAGATATTAGTCCCAGCTGCATGCGTTGAGTCCTTTAGAGATATTAGTCCCAGCTGCATGTGTTGAGTCCTTTAGAGATATTAGCCCCAGCTGCATGCGTTGAGTCCTTTAGAGATATTAGTCCCAGCTGCATGCGTTGAGTCCTTTAGAGATATTAGTCCCAGCTGCATGTGTTGAGTCCTTTAGAGATATTAGCCCCAGCTGCATGCGTTGAGTCCTTTAGAGATATTAGTCCCAGCTGCATGCGTTGAGTCCATTATAGAGACTAGCCCTTACCCGTTGTGAGATATTCCCGCGGGGGGTACTGCGCCCGGTGCGTTTTTAATTCACTAATAAATTCATTATTAATAATGAATGTGTCAAATCGAAAAAAGGGCTCAGTTAAGACCTCCATATTCATATGGTCAATGCCTCTGTGAAAAGGGAGTGATTGGTGCAGTCAATGAGGAGATAAGTGTTTGTTTCTGACAGACAGACAGACAGACAGACATTGTTAGAATTATAGTATGATATTAGCCCCAGCTGCATGCGTTGAGTCCATTATAGAGATATTAGCCCAAATTAGCAATTAGCAAAAATGCGGGCACAATTCATTAGAGCCCCCAAAAAAACCAACCTGTTAAGGCACAATAAGGCAAAATTACCTCAAATTACTTTCAGTAGTCAAACTAGGGGGTTTTCATCATTCTGAATCAATGCCAGGTTTTGCACAAAAAACACTCCTTGGGCTAAAACGGCCATAGCCACTTGCCCAAATGTGCTCAAATGTGCTGACCTCATCACATTTGTGATGACGGCTATGTCGATGGTGGCCATATGGATTTGGGGCTCTCGTGAATTTTGCCCGCATTTTTGCGATTTACATGGGGGCTCAATTCGTTTTTTAACCTTCATATGATAAATAGTATCCGATATACGACCACTATACATATCAGATCCTAATAATATTGTACTTTTGAAATTAGCCGATCTACAAGCTCTTATGTTCTTATGCGTGTTTGTGCGTCTGCGTGCGTGCGCAGGTGTTTGCCTGGAACGCCAGACATGCAGCTCATAATCCGTGCACATATCATGATACATGAACAGTTTTTTTTATGCTACACAGATTGTTTTTACGATACTGTCATGATTTAATCACCATATAGACCACCAACATCCAGACAGACAGCAGATGTGGATATCATGCATATCCCATTTAGGAACGCATCTGTGTCACCTTATAGCTTTTAACCACTTTAACCATTACTTAATTAGCTGTTGAAAACTAGCAGATCTACAAGGTCATAGCATGGCACTCGGTGCAGTGCTATGACCTTGTAGATCTGCTATTTTTGAAAAATCGTGAAAATGAGTGCAAATCTTTGAATATGTATTCGTTCACAGCAAACATTTTTAACTCTATATCTTTGCTTCTGGGGAGGGGGTCTCTGGAACAACATATTTTCAGATGGGAGACTGCGGCCAAATACATAATAATTCTGGGGGTCCTTGACACGAAATAGTTTGAGAACCACTGACGGAAACATAGGGGTTTTCAGAAAAAATGTCATGATTTAGAAGACATTTTGTAGAATAGGTTTCAAGGGGATATGCTGCTCAGTACTGTCTGTATATAAATGTATATGTCTCACATCATAGAGACAGTAACACTAACCTCTGTCGTGTCATCTTTAACACACGCTTACGTACTGTAGTAGTTAGTGGTGGAAAGTAACTAAGTACATTTACTCAAGTACTGTACTTACAATTTAGAGTAGAGTGTGTGTGTGTGTGTGTGTGTGTGTGTGTGTGTGTGTGTGTGTGTGTGTGTGTGTGTGTGTGTGTGTGTGTGTGTGTGTGTGTGTGTGTGTGCGCGTGTGTGCGTGCTGGGTTCATTGAGGCTCTTGGAAGTGACCGTGCAGTCATGTGGCTCATCTGTGCTTCTCTGATGCCTCCAGCACTCACACACACACACACGCTCACACACACACACACACACACACACCACACTTCCATGTGTTAGCGTATGGGGGAGGAAATGAAAAGAGTTGCTGTGTGGTAGAAGGCAGAACTGAGGGATGCACAGAGAGAGAGAGAGAGAGAGAGAGAGATGGTAAAATAGTGGATAAACACACACCTGGACCGTGTGTATCATATAGGCTTCTTATAATTAATAGCAATAGCATTACAATTACAATTGTGTACAATTTATTCCAAACAATATTATGTTACAAAGCAGTGGGCGGCAGAGGCTCAGGGGTAGACTACCCCCCCCCCCCGTGTGTGTGTGTGTGTGTGTGTGCGTGCAAGTGTGCACGGCATGACTGTGAGTTGCCCCCGCTGCACGCTTGCTGCAGACCAAACCACATTAAATAAAATAAATCCATTTCCAAGCCTGTTAAGGAGCCATGTGGGGAGGTGCGAGTGTGCGTGCGCTCAATTCATATGTGTCTGTTGCGTGCATGTGTGTCGCAGTCAGGGAGGGTGCGGATGTTTGTGTGTGTGTGTGGGGGGGGGGGGGGGGGTGGGGCATGATGGAAAGAGAGAATGGGGGAAGGGTGGAGGAGTGGGGAAGTGATGGAGGAAGGGAGAGTAGAGGGTGGGGGAGGCAAGGCAGTTCATGTTATCCTGGGTGCCAGCAGCTCTGCATGCATGCACCCTGCATGCATGCACCCTGCCTGCCCGCCCGCCCGCCTGCCTGCCGGGGGATTATGGCACATTCTGCAGGGCAACAATGGTAGCGCACTCATGGAGTAGCACACGTTTTCACATCCTCACTGTCACTGACTGCTTTTCCCTCTGGATGTAACAAACACAGCCTTATCCTGCTTCCTTCGCCCGCCTGCCCACTTACCAGGCAGAGTTTAAAAAAGAAACGCACACTCACAACACAACACAACACAACACAACACACAAGCTGCACCTGGATTCTCCTGGCCCTGCTTCCTCCTCCAAACTAAACAACACCCTTACTCCAGTACACACACACACACACACACACGCACCCAGTGATAAAAGACCAGGGGTCTCTGCGATTTTGGCATAATTAAAGCGATGCTTTCTTTCTTTCGCTGCGGCCTTTCGGCCGACCGACAAAGCACGGAAGCGAAAACAAGATATATATCGTGGATACGGGAGCTCATTAAAAGCATTGACGGTGTGTGTGTGTGTGTGTGTGGGGGGGGGGGGGGGGGGGGGGCTCCCTCCCTACCTCCCTCCCTACCTCCCTCCTTCCTTCTACTCCTTCTCTGCCTGCCTCCTCTATATCACCCTTTAAGCAAGTGTTGCAAAAACCATCCTGCCCCAGCCCTCCCTGCCCCAGCCTGCCCGTGCCCCAGCCTGCCCCTGCCCCAGCCTGCCCCTGCCCCAGCCCTCCCTGCCCCTGCCCCAGCCCTCCCTGCCTGCCCCTGCCCCAGCCTGCCCCTGCCCCAGCCCTCCCTGCCCCAGCCTGCCCGTGCCCCAGCCTGCCCCAGCCTGCCCCTGCCCCAGCCCAGCCTGCCCCTGCCCCAGCCCTCCCTGCCCCTGCCCCAGCCCAGCCTGCCCCAGCCCTCCCTGCCCCTGCCCCAGCCTGCTTGCCCCAGCCTGCTTGTATCGATGATGGCACGATATTAGCCCTTTATTACCTAATTCAGCTACAACGGCGGACATGCTGGGGCGCAATCACCTTGAGCGGCGGGCGATTGGTGTGTCGCCGCAAGGCCTGACGCGACTTCCCCCAGCAGTCCGTTTTAATGGTGTCAGCAGTACGTCGGCGGGCTTTCCATTAGTGCCGTGTGTGTGTGTGTGTGTGTGTGTGTGTGTGGGTCAGTGACAGTTTTTCACACAGCACTGCGGAGGTGTTACACCCTGCCTGTTTGTGTGTGCGTGCGTGGGTCAATGTGGAGGTGTAACACCCCCGCCTGTTGCTGTAAAGCACATTAGGAATGACTGTGGCTGTTGTTATGGTATATCAAGGCGCACGTGCGTGAGTGTGTGTGTACTTATATTGACACACTTGTGAGGACCAAAATGTCCCCACAAGTATAGTATAGTGGAATTTGACATAACTAGACATTGTGATTGTGGACCATTTCCCTGGTTGGATGTTTTAGTGTAAAACTATATATATTATTATATATATTTTGGATTTACAGTAGGCATGGTACAAAAACATGGCAATACATAAAATTCATAAAAACAGTCATCATGGAATACGGTATCTATAGTATATAATGAAACTGTTATGCGTATACACTATAGAGTGCTATGTCTTAATTTGAGCCTTTGCATACACCTGTACGGTGGAGGCCAACCACCCTGTTGTGTCAGACAGTGGCCATGCCCTGCATGAGTCCCCAGGGCAGGGGGGGGGGGGGTTCAGCCACCATGGAGGAGCCAGACAGAGGGGGAAACGTGTCTGCATTCAAGGGTTCCGTGCCCCCAGGAGCAAGGAGCGTGTCTCCCCTAATGACGCTGCGCCTCCCCCCCAAGGAGGAGGAGGAGGCCTGATTGTTTTGGTACACAAGCCATTTATATGAATACATTAAACATGTTTACCACTTCCACCTAGCCTTGACAGAGAGAGAGAGAGAGAGAGAGAGGTTCATGATCCATTAGTTCTATGGACGTGGATAAAGCTTATCATTGTCTAGCATCCTCTACCTCTCGGAATGTTTGTATCCAGCAGAGAGGAGACACGCAGCGCCTTTACGTTCTATTAACCCGTCAACACCGGGAACGCATCCTTGTCACTTTAGATTTTAGCTAAAGAAAGATAGCATACAGTATGTAGCTATTTAAAAAATATCAGATATTATGCCATGCTGCGCCTGGGAGTTTGTATGTCTGCTGCCTATTTATTTATTTATTTTTAATTGAGAGATTTTGTGCAAATCTTTGAATATAGATATATTTTTTTTACACATGAAAATGTTTGTAAGTGTTTTCAGTAGATACTGTTATGACTTAGAAGACATTTAGTAGAATCAGCTCTGAATGGGTTAACAGGCTAGCAGCTTCCCTTTGAAGGCGGGGGTGTGTGTAGGCGCCTCGAAATGATGTTTGTATTTGTCTGCAGAACTGTGCGACTGTGACGGTTCAAAGCAGTCCCTCGTACTTATTAGCGGAGATGAGGTTATATTCCCACTTTCGGTGGCCTTTTGTTCCACATCATTTAGTGTCCAAGATCTGAACGTTACCCCGCCCACTGTAGAGCACCGCAGTGCCAGCTCCTGACAAATCATGACACATAAACACACTGTTTTGGACCGGACAAATAATTAGAAAGAAGAAAAACTAGAATGTGTTGTATACCCTGTCCTTTTTCTTCTTCTTTTAACACATCCGTAATAGGGAATCCAATCGACGGATGCATTGTACGTGTGTACACGTCCTAGCGCATCCTCAATGACCAGAGAGAAGAATATTCGGATTTTTTTCCTTTTTTTAATTTTCCAGTCCACTGTACGCTTCACTCTAATAATAATAATTAATCTCTGAGGTAGCGCAGAACCAGTTAAATCAATTCTTTCTGAAACGTCTATGGGGAAAGTTCTGTTCCGGTGCCCTTGAAGGGTGCGGGTCCTGCGGGACTGCGATGCTCTATTGTTGTCCAAATCAAAGAGACAGAGAGCGTTCTTCAAGACAAAATTGATTACTTTATTAACACGTTTGAACAGTATGGCGGTACAATAATACAACTATGCTATAAAGAGAGGATAAACATTGTTTTTACCCCCCAGAGGTGGGCTCGATAGCGCTGTGAAAAAAGGTAAGAGGTATCATGTATGTATAGGCCTCATGTGTCAGCGGGTGATGGGGAACGCAGTCATGCAGAGCAGAAGACCCCCCCCCCCCCCCCTGATTATAAAGAGATAATCCAATCCTCTCTCTCTCTCTCTGTCTCTCTCTGTCTCTCTCTCTCTCTCTCTCTCTCTCTCTCTCTCTCTGCCATACTCCACTGCCTTTCATAGTGGTTCGCCCCATGCAGCCCTACCTGCATCTCCTCGCTCGCCCGTTTTATTCCCTTTATTACGGCTCCCACTCAATACATATATTTCACCCCACCTTGAAACGGAGACACGCACACACTCAAACACACGCACGCACGCACGCACGCACTCAAACACACACACTCAAACACACGCATGCACGCACCACACACTCACACACTTCAGTAGCTTTTGTCGTGCATCTCCCATCACTTTGTTGTGTAAACGCCTGCCGTGCACTTTGCAAGTACATCACCTGTTTCTCAACGGCTGGTCGCGGGGCCCCGCGGGGCCCCCCAGGGGACCACCGTATGGAACCCTCAGGGGGTCTCTGTACTCAGTGTACTGTAACTCTGAGACTGCACAATTATTAGGATTGTATTCTTCTGGGACCCATGCATGTACAATATTCTGAGAGTTAAAGGAAGACTTCACTCATTTTCAACCTATATTATGCTATGTTCATATTATTGGTACCTCAGGCTCACTAATGCTGATATGGTACAGTATGTTTTTTTTCCTTCTCTGTCTGTGTCTCAGTAGAGGGCTGTGGACCACCTACAGTGACATCATCGGCAGTTTGTATTGTATTTATTTATTGTTCAAACGAGATTTAATTACATTTTATTTTTTTAAGAACAATGTCTTCCATTAGGCTATAGCATTATTGTAACCTTCCAGGAATAGATTAACCTGACTCCGCCAGAGTGGCAGCAGTGAGCTCCTCCTCCTGCTCCCATCTGGTCTCTCTCTCGGTCAAAATGGTTTAAATTAGCTTGAATTCCCCATCGATGATGTCACTGGTATACGTCGGGACTCTGAAGTGTCCACAGTGTTCCTCTGAGACATACAGACTCAGTAGACAAAAATGGTGCCAAAATATCATGAGCATCAGTAGTGAGGACCAATGCTATGAGCGTAGGTTGAAACTGGTGAAGTTGTCCTTTTAAATGAACTTAAAAGATACGGTCTACCATTCATTTTAAATGAACTTAAAAGATACGGTCTACCATTCATTTTAAATGAACTTAAAAGATACGGTCTACCATTCATTTTAAATGAACTTAAAGGATACGGTCTACCATTCATTTTAAATGAACTTAAAGGATACGGTCTACCATTCATTTTAAATGAACTTAAAGGATACAGTCTGCCATTCATTTTAAATTAACTTAAAATATACGGTCTACCATTCATTTTAAATTAACTTAAAATATACGGTCTACCATTCATTTTAAATTAACTTAAAATATACGGTCTACCATTCATTTTAAATTAACTTAAAAGATACGGTCTACCATTCATTTTCAACGGAAACTTCCACGTGAAGCTACGAAGCAAATTCCACGTTTGTAGCTGCTGCAGAATATACAAAGATACAAAGCTACAAATATGAATCTTTGCATCTCTGCATGTGTGAACGCAGCACCATTTGGGGGTCCGTTTGGTTCCATTCGTTACACTCTCAGAGTCACAGACCCGCGCGGGTCCATTTGCACCATGGATGTGTGCCCACACACACACACGCACACTGTGCACTATAACCAGCTGAATTTGAGGCAAACAAGTTCACACAAGGTAACGGCACAGAGCAAAACAATAAATGCTAACATCTGTGAGACAAAAAAAAGAGCAAATAAAGCTCTCGTAATTGCATCTGCTGTCATATCTCCCCCGTCCCCTGATTTTAATATTTAATTTGGCTCTTGTTAGTCATTAAGAGATGTAATGAAGTACTGGTGTTTAATTACTGGCAAGTTGAATAATGGCTAAATTAAATTGTACATTGATTGTTCTGTTTTATTGTCTGGGTCTCGCTAGCCTTGTCGCTGCAATGACTGTAGCGTACTGGGGAGTCCCCCACCCCGCTGTTATGAGCTGTGTTGATAGAGAGACTAAAGGAGAGAGAGGGAGAGAGAGAGAGAGAGATTCTGTTGAGAGAAGAAGACAACCACCTCACTTTCTTTTGAACTCACTGCTGTGTGTGTGTGTGTGTGTGTGTGTGTGTGTGTGTGTGTGTGTGTGTGTGTGTGTGTGTGTGTGTGTGTGTGTGTGTGTGTGTGTGTGTGTGTGTGTGTGTGTGTGTGTGTGTGTGTGTGTGTGTGTGTGTGTGTGTGTGTGTGTGTGTGTGTGTGTGTGTGTGTGTGTGTGTGCGTGCGTGCGTGCGTGTCTCATCAATAACCACAAGGTCAGACCATAGAGTATTAAAAGGATAGAGACTGATCTGGCGCGAAGCTCCGCCCCCTCCGCTATTCATGTCAGTGGAAGTTGCTCAGTGGCGTTTTGAAGCACCCGGAAGGACCGTCTACTTCCGCCTTTTTTCGCCGATTCAGCATTTGGAGTGCCTAGCTGGCCCCTTGGGTCAGACGGGCAGTTCTCTCAGTGCTGTTCAGAGTGCACTCTGTTAGGAAGCTGCGGCTGGGGATTTGTCCGGCTTGTAAAAGGGCTTACAGCCTCTTTGTGTCACCGGCCAGCCCTTTGAAGGGGCCGAGGGAGACACCTGCTGGTGGCTCCAGGGCACAAAGGAACAGAAAGGGCCCCGGGACCAGGGGGCCCCAGGACCAGGGGACCAGGGCTCAGCCTCAGCCAGCATGGCTTCCGTCGTGGCACTGCAGGCATGTACGGCACGGCAGCTAGAACCGGTGACGGCAGCGGTATAACAGCAGACGGCAGCGGTATAACGGCAGACTGCAGCGGTATAACTGCAGACTGCAGCGGTATAACAGCAGACTGCAGCGGTATAACGGCAGACTGCAGCGGTATAACAGCAGACGGCAGTGGTATAGCGGCAGACTGCAGCGGTATAGCGGCAGACTGCAGCGGTATAACTGCAGACTGCAGTGGTATAACAGCAGACTGCAGCGGTATAACGGCAGACTGCAGTGGTATAACGGCAGACTGCAGCGGTATAACGGCAGACTGCAGTGGTATAACGGCAGACTGCAGCGGTATAACAGCAGACTGCAGTGGTATAACGGCAGACTGCAGTGGTATAA